>NW_015167549.1:896374-896625 GCF_001447785.1 Gekko japonicus
TTTTTGATCCATAAAAGGACTTGTCCTTCTATCCCATGATTTTTGAGCTTACTTAGGAGCCTTTGATGAGGAACTTTATCAAAAGCTTTCTGGAAGTCAAGGTAAATAATATCTATTGGATCCCCCTTGTCCACATGTTTGTTCACCCCCTCAAAGAACACTAACAGGTTAGTGAGACAAGATCTTCCCTTACAGAAACCGTGTTGAGTCTGCCTCAATAGGTTTTGTTCATCTATGTGCCTACTAATTCT
>NW_015167549.1:896971-906544 GCF_001447785.1 Gekko japonicus
CCTCTAACATTCTAAACAGTTTGCTGCTGATGTTCTGAGGTAAAATAAATTTCCCCTTAGTGTCTATTGGGGGAAACCATGGTTGCAAATCTCCAGGTGAGGGCTGAAGATCACTCAGAATTACAACTGCTTTCCAGATGGCAGAGATCAGTTCCCCTGGATAAAATGGTGGACTCTGTGTTCTTATATCCTGCTGAGATGGCCCCTGTATGACAGCCAATGTGATATAGCAGTCAAGGCTTTAGCTATTAAAACTGATGTCCAGATGACCCAGATCAGTTCTCCTGGAGACAATGGCTGCTTTGGGCAGTGGATTCTATGGCATTATACCCTACTGAGGTCCCTCCCCACCCCAAATCCTGCCCTCCCCAGGCTCTACTCCTCAAATCTACAGGTATTTCCCAACCCAGAGTTGGCAACCGTGTAATCGGCTATGGTACCACTTTCCAGACCCTTGGAACCCAGAAAACATGGCACAGGAGGAGGTGCCTTTCTACCTTAGCTGCCACTGCATAACACCCCCCTCCCCCTCAAAAAATAAGTCAGAGGTGGAGAGAACCATATCTGTTACCATGAGGCTGTCCTCCCATTCTACCCACTTGGGGCAGCAAAATGACTTGAGACAGCCCTGCTTTATAGCTAAGCATAAGGAAAGAAACATGACTTGCCTCCCTCCATTGTCCGCTTCCCTCTGCCGCCCCACCAGCCACAGTTGGGACACTCGTCTGGAGCTTCCTTCTAGATCTCATTGTATTTCTTCCCATAACAGGCATTACTCCTAGTTCTTTAATAAAGGTATTTACCAGGAGCTGGTATTAAGCTCCATGCAATTAAAAGCTTGGGAGGGAAGGCGGGCATGGTATAGCCCATTCTTGTCCAATCTTGGAAGCTAAACAGGGTTGACATCTGAAAGAGAGACCACTGAGGAAGACTCTGCAGGGGAAGATGATAGGAAACCAGCTCTGCTTCTCATTTACCTTGAAATATCCTTGCTGGGGCCACCATAAGTCGGCTGTGATGCAATGAAAAGCTTTCAACTGCCCATTTCCATATATTAAGCTTTTATTAGGGGAAGAGAACATTTTCCTCCAGGCCTTCTGGCAATAGGGTTGCCAAGTATAGCTTACCTCTGCAGTGGGGGACTCCCGGGTGGATCTCGGAGCGCGCGCACTTTGCGTGTGCGCGCTGCACACATGTCACCAAGAAGTGACGTTATGACACCAGGCACGCTGGGGGCAGGGCCACGAGCATTCGAGGGGAACCATAGAGTTTCCCCTCGGATGGTCGTGTCCCCGCCCCCAGCGTGCCCGGCGTCATAACGTCACTTCCTGGTGACGCGCACGCCGGGGTGGGGTTCCCCCCGGGGCACAATTCCGCGGCGGCAGAAATCGGGCCTACAAAGTGGGGGTTTACCTGCCCCCACTTGGCAGCCCTATCTGGCAACCCTAACCCTGAAGTTAACTAGCGTCTTTAAATAAGCATTTCTATATAGTACATTTGCAACATAATATGACGGGAATGTACTTTCAGCAGAACTCTGTGTAATATATATCTCCCCAAGTCCTTAAAGTGATGATAAAATATACCTGCTGGAAAATTATAAATGCCTAGCTGTAAATTTCATTTGTATTCCTGCCAAAGCTTTCTAGCCGGGCAATAATTTACTATAATAATTAGGAACAGTTACTAAAATCATGTGTGGGAGGGAATGGCCTATACCTTGCCCAGGTGCCAAAGCGGAGGTTATTTGCAAGAAAATTATCTCCTAATTTGCCTCCTTACAGTTTTTACCAAGAAACTGTTTTACATTCCCAGAGAGTTTGTGGGTACAAAAAAAGCTAATAGGCATCGGACCTTTTGTGCTTTTTCTTTTTTAAAAAATTATAAAATAGGAATTATTATTTAGCCATCATCAGGAAAACCTGATGAATAGTTCTGAATACATCAAAATGCCTCTAATTTGCAAAGCGAAAGATACATGCTCTGACACCCATCAAAACTATTTGATGGTTTTGGTCTGACTGAGGCAGAAGCTGCCTTATCACCAATGAATAAATTTTATTCATTTATTAGATTTTTGCTTGGAACACCAACATCATGATCCACAGGCACGTCACCCCTGCGTATTGAAGGATACCTGTAGGCGTAATAGAGTTCTCTGCCTTGAACTGCATACTGTTAGTAGTACACCAAGCTAGTACTGGGAAGAAGAAGAAGAGTTGGCTTTTATACCCTGCGGTGGCTCAAGTGGTTAAGACGCTGAACTGCAGGCTGTGGAAGGTCGGTAGTTCAGCAGTTCGAGACCCGAGTGTGCCACATGACGGAGTGAGCTCCCATCTCTAGTTCCAGCTCCTGCCAACCTAGCAGTTCGAAAGCAAGAAATTGGAAGTAGATAAATAGGTACCATTTCGGTGGGAAGGTAACAGCATTCCGTGTGCCTTAGTGTTTAGTCATGCCGGCCACATGACCACGGAAACGTCTTCGGACAGCGCTGGCTCTTCGGCTTTGAAACGGAGATGAGCACCGCAACCCTAGAGTCGGATTCGACTGGCTTTCGAGCAAGGGAACCTTTACCTTTACCTTTACTTTCTCTACCTCAAGGTGTCTCAGAGCAGCTTGCTATGGCATTCCCTTCCTCTCCCCACAACAGGCACCTTTTGAGGTAGGTGGGGCTGAGAGAGTTCTGAGAGAACCGTGGCTGGCCCAAGGCCACCCTACAAAGTGACCATTTCCCCTAACTGATCTCTGTAGTCTGGAGATCAGCTGTAATGCTGGGAGAACTTGAGACCTCACGTAGAGCTTTGCAACCCTACCCAGGCTCCATGCCCAAATCTCCAGGAGTTACCCAGACTGAACCCTACCCTTCATCCCCCAGGAGGGACCAGGCACCCTACTTCTGGATTCTCCCCTAGAAATGAACTCTCACAGATGGTGCAATGGTGACTCACTTTCCCCCAATCACCCTACTGAACAGCAGCAGAGACCTGGCCTCCCTGGTTCCAAGGATGAGTCTTGAACTAACTCTTTTGCATTTGCCAGGTTAAGTGGCAGGAAGGTGCTTCTAGGCTCCAGACCCTTCTTCCCAGGGCTCTCCAGGTACATGTCTATAGAAACAAAGCCTCTACCTCGACCTTCAGTCTGACAGCAGGACTCTGAATCTTTGAACCCACCCAACTTCTACAAGCTCCATAAGTATCATTCCTGTTCTCACAGGCCTGTTCCTGGATAGAGTTTTCCAATAGACCTCTCCTCTATCTTTTCCTCTCCACTTTTCACCCCTCCCTCCTTTTTCTTAAGTCACAGTCAGGGGCTGTTGGGAGATATTGACCCTCAGAAGTTCCATTACAGTATCTATAACCTCATGAGAATGTAAATCTAGCTGTAAACCCTGTTAGTTAAGTCTGTCAATAAAATTCATTGTGAAGTTGATTGATTACACAAGAAGCAACCTTAAGCAGGTCTGCTACAAAGTCACATTTTATTCTATGGTTGCCAACTCTGGCTCGGGAAATTCTTGGAGATTTAGGGGTAGTGACTGGGGATGGTGCCATTTGGAGAGGGATGGGAGCTTCGTGGGGATGTGACTTTCATAGTGCGCACTCTATGAAGCTGCCATTTCTCCCCAGAGGAACTGGTCTCTGTAGTCTAGAGATCAGTTGTAATTATGGGAGATCTCCAGGCCCCTCCTGGAGACTGGCAACTTAATTTTATTCAATTAAGCTAAATAAGTTCTTTTAGGATTGCAGCTTTTCTCGTAGCTATAATAATAGAAGGATACAAGTGTCTGTCTGTCTGTGAAAGTAGGGTTGCCAGTTCTGAATGGAGAAATACCTGGAGATTTTGAGGCTGGAGCTCAGGGAGGTTCTTAAAATCTATTAATTACTAAAAAAACCAACTGCTACATACAGCATTAGTGGCATCAACTACACAGTTTAATGAGTCAGAGACTCTGATGATGTGTAGCCACAGGTGAAACAGAGCAAGGTAATTGAGTGGGTGAGGAGAGCAGCTATGATGGACTAAACGAGTAGCTAAAACAGAGCAGGGGAGGCCGTTATAGATAGGTCAATGCCGCCCCAACCATAGGCCTGGCAGGACATCCCCGTTTTACAGGCCCTGCCGAACTGCATTAAATCCCACAGGGCTTGGTTCTCACTAGGGAGAATGTTCCACCAGGCTGGTGCCAGAGTCAAGAAGCCTCTGACTCCGGTTAAGGCTAAGTGTGCTTCTTTTGGGCCAAGGATCACCAGTAAATGTTGGTCAGAAGAGCACATGGCTCTTTGGGGTGTATATTGAGAGAGACTGTCCTGCAGATATTTTGGTCCCAGTCCGCATAGGGCTTTAAATGTTAAGACCAAAACCAACCAACCAACCAACCAATCAATCAATCAATCAATAAACCTTTAATGGCATATACAACCTTAAAAATCAAGACAGAAAATGACAAAATGACAGCTAAAAGTCTAGGTTAATTATAAAATCATGAAACGGACTTTCCCAAATTTTTCACTCTCAACACGTCAACTAAAAAATTGGCCACTGCCACAGTAATCTCTGCTGTTACATCGTTCAATAGAAATTGGCATTTTATTTCAGTTGGAAAGGTGATGTTTACCATGCAACCAAGTGTTTAACCATTTTTCCCTAGCAGATTTAAGACCAAAACCTTGAACTCGATCTGGAATTCAGCCAGGAGCCAGTGCAGCTAGGGTAGCCCAACCCACCTTCTGGAGTAGATATAAATTTACTGCCTACCATTTTCTTCTCACCTTGACACAGAGAGTATTCCATCTTTCGGTGTTTATACGTCTGAGGATGCCAGTCACAGTTACTGGCGAAACGTCAGGTTCTACAATGCCAAGACCACGGCCACACATCCCGGGAAATCTACAGTAACTAATGAACTCCGGCCGTGAAAGCCTTCGACAACATAGTGAGTGAGTGAGTGGACAAAGGGAGAGAGAGGAGGGGTCAGAGGGCAGCTCCCAGGTTAAAATAAATGGAGGCATCCGATTCAAGATGATAACACCTACACACAGAGTGATATAGCTCCCCTCAATGTCCAGGTATGGTGAGTCACTCACTCCAACAATCCCCACCCAGGCACCTCCCCTGCCATCTGTCTGCATGCCATTCCCTATCTGGTTGCTTGACATGCTCTGCCACTCATGCTCCCAGGTGCCCAGCATCACTGGGGAAAGGCATGTGGTTGTTCACAGAGATGATGCTCCTGGTGGCCATGGCAGCAGCGCTCCCAGCTGGCCAGCATTGTTGGGGAAAGGGGGCGCAGGGGATGGAGGCAAGTGAGCATGGACAGTAAGAGGGCATACGAAGGGGAGGAGGTGCAGGGGCACACAGGTGGTGGGGTGGAAAGGTGGGGTGGCCTGATGGCGGGCAGATGGTCCCCCTAGGCACTTTCTACCCAGGGTCCCCCCAAAACCTGGAACAAGCCCTGCATTGATGGGAAGACAATGGCTGTGTAAACTGTTATTTATTAAAATATGCATATCTTGCCTTTCCTCTTGGCTCAAGGCCGCCAGTATCATAAGCACCTTACAGCTATATTTAGCAGACCACTGAATGACTATACATTATGGATCCGAAGACTGATGATCAAGCTACAGAAATATGACTTGTATAGCAGGCAAACTTTTGCTCACCCTTTCCAGGACAGTTGCCCAAACTGTGGCAGCAGAAAAGACTTTAGAGAATCACATGAAATCTTATGTAGGTATGATGATTATCATTTCACTTCCAGTGGCAAAATCACATTATGTGAGTGCATCACCATGGCAATTTGCTGCCAGCTCTGAAATGGCTTTTTTGCGTGGATTTCCATGGCTGCCAGTGCATAAGAAAAACAAATACACTCACAGAGGGATGTGTATCAGATATCAGACAGGTTATTTTTCCCCACAAAGGAACATTAATTTAAACAAGGTAGGAAAGCAGAAAGAAATCGGTGGTGTTCTTTTATATTTAACAGTGTTAAGGAACTTTGGTCTCACTATGAGAGGGCGAGAATCGCTGGAAAAAGTCGTGCTAGGAAAAGTTGAAGGCAGCAAGAAAAGAGGAGGAAGAAGAAGAGATTGGATTTATACCCCCGTCCTTCAGTTGGAGTCTCAGAGCGGCTTACAAACTCCTTTCCCTTCCCCTCCCCACAACAGACACCCTCTGAGGTAGGCGGGGCTGAGAGACCTCTTTCCAGAACTGTCCTTGAGAGAACAGTTCAGACAGAACCAGGGCCTAGTTCCTGGCCTAGTTCCATTCAAGAAGAAGAAGAAAAAGAAGAGATTGGATTTATACCCCTCCCTTCACTACCAAAAGGTGTCTCAGAAAGGCTTACAGACTCCTTTCCCTTCCCCTCCCCACAACAGACACCCTGTGAGGTAGGTGGGGCTGAGAGAGCTCTTGACAGAAACTGCTCTTTTTCAAGGACAGCTCTTATCAGAACTATGGCTTGCCCAAGGTCATCCAGCAGCTGCAAATGGAGGAGTGGGGAATCAAACCCAGTTCTCCCAGATTAGAGTCCGCACACTTAACCACTACACCAAACTGGCTCTCAATGTGAGATGGACGGAATCCATCAAGGAAGCCAAAAGGGCCCTCAGTTTGCAAGATCTGAGCAAGGCTGTTAATGAAAGGATGTTTTGGAGGTCATCAATTCAGAGGGTTGCCAGACTTGGAAGTTGACTTGATGGCCCTTAAACACAAGGAAGTGGTCATTTTGGACTTGCTCTAATTATTATTTTTATTTAATTCTGGAACAGTGCTTAGTGACTGCATTATAAGATACACCCTTCTAAGCCTGTCTACTTCAGTGAACATTGAAGGGTGTAACTCTTAGGATTCCTGTGCTAGTGGGTCTTCGTATCAAGGTTGTTCTAAGTTATTCCTCATTCCCCCTGCCAGTATTTTTCTGTGAATTTGAAATTATTACGTGATGACTCAACAAGATACATACTGCTTTCGAGAGAAGACGATTGTTGCTTTTCATTGTCCCCCTCCCACCACCAAGGAACATGGAAATATCTAAGGCCATAGATAAACGGAAGGTTAAGATTTAGCTGCTGATTTGTATCAGTCTAAGCATTAGCCTGGGTTAGGTTTGCTAGCCAATGACTGGCACCCAAGAGAAGATGGGGGGCAGGGACATCATCATTACGTAGATATAATGTTACTTCCAGGGGAAACCAGAAGTTTTCAGAGGAAAGGAGGGCCTGGCATGATGTGGTCCATGGGGTTGCAAAAAGACGGACTCGACTGTGTGACTGAACAACAACAGCAACCAAAAAAAATTCAACAAAATCGATGGAGTTTTTTTTAGAGTTTGTTATTAAAATAAGGCTATTTTAGTTACAGAATCATAAGCCAATGCGTTGAAGTATTTAATACTGACCTTAGAATATGCTCTAATACCCGTTTCATATCCTTGTTGGATGTTGCCCTACTGTTACTGGTTGAGAAGGGCCCCCCATAACAGTTCAAGCTTCAGGGTCCCAAAAATGTCGGTCCACCACTGCCCGCATCCTTACTTCCCCTATGGCAAGAAACAGAGAAGAACACACACACAAGCAAACCCTTAGAGGAATCATATCTGTGTTACCATAGGAAGCAAGCACTCCCTGTGGGATCGAGAACAGAGTTCTGTATCTTCAGAATCTTGTCTTTTTGCTAGAGACAAGAAGCAATGTTTCTACCCATTACAACTGGAGGTGGTGCTGGGCAGGATGCCCCACGGTCAGAGAACAGGGCTTTTGTGTCTCGCATTGCCCCTCGGTCCTGCTCTGTTCCGCCACACCAAATAAATTAGGACAAATTCACTTGATGAAATCATTCATGCAGATTACAGCATGCGGGCTCCTTGGGCACCAGCATTTTATTCCTTTAAAGACAGGTATAAAAAGCTCTGGTTGTGATCATGGTGATAAGAGGGAAAGGTGACTATAGTGCAATATTCCTCCGTCGGCTAAAAGACGATAGGTCAGCAAGGAGGACAAGGGCTGTTTAGGTAATTTCAGTTGCGACGTTCCAATCTGCCCGTTAAGAGACCTTCTAACAGGTGAACGTAGTCCTCCAGTAAAGCTGATTGGCAGCCATCTGTACTTAGTGGTTCTCTTAAATTATGGATCATTTTGTGTGTCTGATTGGGCTTTTGTGCTCTGATAGCATCCACCTGCTCCTTTCTCTCCGTTTCATAAACGATTTGCAGGTAATCTCTTAGGAAGGAATAGAGGCAAGCAGGTTTTAGCTAGCAGTTAGGAAATACACTTCTCTAGTCTCTGTATTGCTTTTCAGCTCTGTAGTCATTGAAGATGACAGCTGAGATGCTGAAAGCCTCCTCCTCTCACTACATTCGCATTCAGAGCCGGCCTGTCTACTAGGCACACATAGATGGAGGGGAGGCAACTAGGCCTGTCCACCCTAATCTGACTGACTGATGGCCCACCCTCAGCATTGGGGTTTCTGCTGTGGCAACTGATAGCCATGGGATGCACCCCCAGCTTCAGTGGGTGGCCAGCGGTGTTCCCTCTAAGCTGAGCTAGTGTGAGCTAGCTCACCGTTTTTTAGCCTCCGGCTCACACATTTTTGTCTTAGCTCAGGAAGGATGGCTCTAGAGCAAACTAATTTATGCAGCAGCCAAATCGCTCGCTCACAACTTTAAAGCCAGTAGCTCACAAAGCAGAATTTTTGCTCACAAGACTCCACATCTCAGAGGGAACATTGGTGGCCAGCATGGAGCCTGCTTTCCCCCCTCTTCTCCCTCCCCTCACCATCTCCCCTTCCTCTTTCGCTCACCACCTGTCAAGGTTTCAGTTTCATTTTGCTGTTCCGCTTCACTGTTCACCTTGCCATGCTTTAGGGGGGAGGGAATTCCTGAGGGGACTGTGTGGGTTGAGTGCTTGATTGTAGTAGCCATAATTATTTCTCAAGTTGCACCCTTCTGCCTGTTCTCATGGGACTTGGCCTTGGAGAGTCTTTCGCTGAGCTGGACTAGGTAAGACACCATATATCTGTCATAGTAATGCTTGTGGGCGAAGGCTGACGTATGCATGGGGTGTGGGGATGTATTGGGTTTTACCTATAATTCTGATTTTTGCGCGCTTTCTTTAGTCCTGACAAAGAACCAGTTCCTAAATGTGAACATATTTCTAATAAAGTATCACTGCCAAGAGTGTTGTGGAGACTGTTGTATAGAAAAAGGCTTTTCTAAAATCCTCCCTGCTTGGGCCAGATGGCCCTTGCTGGTAACACTACCATGTCACCTGTGTCACCTGTGAAAATGGCTTGCCAGATGGCCAGGCCGCATCTCCATATACAAGACACTTTGACACCTCTGCCAAGAGAGAGCGACTTCCAGGCGCCTTCCCAAGCATGGGGCGAGCTATGCCCAGTACATTAGCACATCAAAAGCATTCCCTGACATGACACATGGTCAATAGAAGAGGCTGAAGTGGGATCCCCAACTCCTAGCCAATCAAAACATACCTTGCCTGACAACGCATGGTAACCAGAGATTGGAACGCCTTCCCACTCTCTCACTATTGGGTAAATGGCCATACCTGGTGGTGA
>NW_015167549.1:906787-917066 GCF_001447785.1 Gekko japonicus
TAACTATGACATACCTCTATTGTATAGCTAGAGCTGAACAAGCTATAGATATCTTTTGTTTCTTATCTTTTGCTAGTCTCATGTTATATGCATGCTTGTGCACTGAAGATAATATATAATCAATATTATCTGGACTTGTTTTCTCTGTTGCAACCTGATCTCTAAGACTGAATCTTGTGCCTAAAGCCGTTCGCCTAAGGAGGCTACCACTGTGGTACTTAATTGTTTGCAGCCCTGGTGCAGAGCTGGTAAAGTGGGTCAGTCCAATAAAGCAAGAAGAAGTTTGGGATCTCTGCTCCTGAGCTGTGGCGCAGAACTGGTTAAAAAGAGATCCTGGTGGCAGACTACCAATGCAGCCTGGAGAGCATACAGACATTCTCCTGGCGTTTGTTTAATTGTTCCTGAATGCTTGGTTTCTCTTTCCATCTCTGGAGGATTTTAGAAAAGCCTTTTTCTATACAAGTGTTTTAACTGGGGATCTGACACCACCTTGCCTTGTTGTGTGTGTGGGGTGGTGGTGGTGAACAGGTTGGCAGTGGTCATTGCCACATTGCCTCACTGCTTCTGCACCTTGCCTAAGGTTGCCAACCTCCAGGTGGCATCTGGAGATTTCCCAGTATTACACTTGATCTCCAGATAGGGATGCCACCCTCCAGGTGGCCAGTTTGAGCTAAGCCAGTTTGGTTAAGCCAGTTTGGTGTAGTGGTTAAGTGTGCGGACTCTAATCTGGGAGAACCGGGTTTGATTCCCCACTCCTCCACTTGCACCTGCTGATGTGACCTTGGGTCAGTCACAAGCTCTGGCACAGCTGTCCTTGAAGAAGAGCAGTTTGTGTCAGAGTTCTCTCAGCCCCACCCACCTCACAGGGTGCCTGTTGTGGGGAGGGGAAGGGAAAGGAGCTTGTAAACCCCTTTGAGACTCCAAGTGAAGAGTGGGGTATAAATCCAATCTCTTCTTCTTCTTCAGGTGGGACCTGGGGATCCTCCGGAATTGCAGCTCATTTCAAGATCACAGAGATCAGTTCCTCTGGAGAAAATGGATGATTGTGTGTGTGGGTGGACAATATGGCATTTTATCCCACTGAGGTCCCTGTACTTCCCTGGCTTCATCCTCAAATCTTGAGGAGTTTCCCAACCTGGAACTGGCAACCCTACCTCCCCACCCCCTGCCAGTGGACAGACAGGACCTAGCAACTCTGTCTCCAGATGACCAAGATCAATTCCCCTGGAGAAAATGGCTGCTTTGGAGGGTGGACTTTATGGCAGTGGACCACGCTGAGGTCCCTCCCCTCATCAAACCCCACCCTCCCCAGGCTTCACCCCTAAAATCTCCAGGAATTTCCCAACTCAGAGCTGGCAACTCTACAGTGTGCTAGAGAGCCAGTTTGGTGTAGTGGTTAAGTGCGCGGACTCTAATCTGGGAAAACCGGGTTTGATTCCCCACTCCTCCATTTGCAGCTGCTGAATAACCTTGGGCAAGCCATAGTTCTGATAAGAGCTGTCCTTGAAAAAGAGCAGTTTCTGTCAGAGCTCTCTCAGCCCCACCTACCTCACAGGGTGTCTGTTGTGGGGAGGGGAAGGGAAAGGAGTCTGTAAGCCTCTCTGAGACACCTTTTGGTAGTGAAGGGAGGGGTATAAATCCAATCTCTTCTTTTTCTTCTTCTTCTTGAATGGAACTAGGCCAGGTCCCTCCCCTCATCAAACCCCACCCTCCCCAGACTCCACCCCTAAAATCTCCAGGAATTTCCCAACTCAGAGCTGGCAACTCTACAGTGTGTCAGAGTTGACTGGAACTAGGCCAGTTAGTCCAGCTCTAAAGTTGGTCCCTCCTCCAACCAAGGTTCTAAACTTGGACTAAACTCTGGTTTAGAATCCCACTGGGGAAGAGGCTAACTCCAGTCAACCTGCACTCATTTATTCCCATGTTATAGTTAGCTAGAATTAACTTCTCAATGGCTACAGTCACACACACTAAATAATCCACTTTCAATGCAGTTTCCAACTAGATTTTTACTGTGTCAACTGGCAAAATCCAGTTGGCAAGTGCATTGAAAGTAGATTATTTAGTGTGTGTGATTGCAGCCTATAACCCTAGTGTGACCACAGCCAATGAGATTCATTCATTGAACTCTGCGCTAGAAGAGAGGGAGGAGTGAAGCATGCATGCACATGATCTGGCCACAAACTGGGTTCATGCAAGTCTGTTGAGAAGGATATTGTATTTAAAGGAGAAGTTTTGGAAAAAATCAAAATTTGACAAGAAAGCTGGGCTTAGGTTCCCATGGTATTAATACCTACAGTTAAAGCATCTAATAGAGAAAGTAAGCATCTCACAGTGCACTCCATCCACTGATTTTGAAATCTTAGCAGATAGAAATGGGGACAATCTTAAGGGGGTGATCTCACATATTTATAAAATATTAATGGGTTCAGAGTCATGAAAAGCCTTACCATATCAAAAAGCTTGGCAACGGGACTGTTCAGGTCCTTCACAGAGGAACAGTGGACAAGAATATGGCATTCTAATACACTTCGACTGAAGTGTGTAAATATCAGAGTACAATCTATAAAGGTTTTGACATACTGGTATGTGATGCCAGCAAGATTACATCATGTTAACTCAACTCACTAAGCCACTTGTTGGAAGAAGTGTGGAGAAAGGGGTAGTTTTATTCATTGTTGGTGGGGTTGTAAATTTATTAGAAATTCTGAATGGAGATAGTGAAACATATAAAATTAATAACAGGTTTGCATGTTCCCAGAGACCATATTATTGAATCTTTGGAATGACTCTAATATATGCTCCCCAAACATAAATCTAATTAGTGTTTTATTGACAGCTGCAAAATCTGTAAATAGCATCCAACTGGAAAACTGTTCATCTACCAATCATCATGCAGTGGCACTGTAAACTGTGGGATTATTTTATAATGGAGAAGATAGCAGATCAAGTTAAGAATATAGGAGAAGCTAATGTTGGATCAGGCCAATGGCCCATCCAGTCCAACACTCTGTCACACAGTGGCCAAAAATACCAGGTGCCATCAGGAGGTCCACCAGTGGGGCCAGGACACTAGAAGACCTCCCACTGTTCCCCCCCACCCCAGAACCAAGAATACAGAGCATCACTTGCCCTGTTGTCATTGTCAGGGACTATTCATTATAACTCCACATTCGTGGAACAATGGTTTCCGGTGTTAAAATACTTGATGTGCAATGACATATTAAAAGAAGTGGTACAATCAAAGCAGTATTATAGTATGTTAGCACATTTTTGAACCCGTCAATATTATCAGATGAATTATTTCTGCAGTGCTTTTCTCTCCTTTGTTCAATTCTCGGTCATTGTAAATTCATAGGTTTACCTATAGAATGTACGGTATAGGTCTGTTGTATGCTTGCTAAGGTAAAATAAAAATTTTAAGTTAAAAAAAGAAAGTGATGTCTGAATGCAGCCTTGAAAAATCATAACCCCTAACCGATTTTGTGGGATGGTGGTTTAAATATCACCAGCAGATATCCCCGCACTAATTTTCAGATCACATTTCAAAGCAATCACTTTTGCTTAGTGGGAGAAAAACAATGTTTCAGTTCAAGCCCTGCATGGCTTCCGTGCATCCTTGAGAGGAAAAGTAACGGGAAAACCAATTTGTTTGCTTTCATTGATTAACTTCTGTTTACTGCTGAGCACTCACTGTTCCGATTGAGGCATTGATAGTCCCATACCTTTTCAGGCTCTTCTACCTTGACATTTCGTGACTATCTGGATCTGAGGAAAATAACTGATGCTGGTCTCTAACCTTTTGTTTGCCTGCCAAATGCGAGCAGAGTATATTCCACAGTGAGGGGCCAGCAAGTCTTCCAAAACTGCCTCAGATGATTCATAAATAGAGTTGCCAGGCTTCATCTGTTCTTTCACTTTATTTACACATCACCTTCCTTTCCTACTGAAAAGCAACAAAAACATTACAGGCAAACATGGCTGCCCCTCTGGAAGGTAATCTTTTAACGAGGAGACCTCCAACATGACGCTAATGTCAATTGGACCAAATACATTTTTAACTACATTTCCTTCCTCGAGACATTTTAATTAGTTTTCTTTGAGACTTCGGCTGACAGATATTTCCTGAATAAGAGTACAAATAGATTTGTTCCAACAAAGTTTTGCAAATAGGCCACTTGCGAGCAACAAGTTAACTGGCAAAACATCAGCCCCTTTCGGCAGTCCACTGTTGCGTGGAAGAGCTCTTGTTGTTTTATGTACCTCAGCCTTGTATGGCAAAGGAAAGCAAAGCTCTTGGACAAAGAATGCAGCATCATTTCCACAGATGAGGTGACAGAGGTGTAAAGCACAATCACTTGCGTGGGTGCAGACAATGAATGTGAGGAATACTTCGCTTTACTGGGAATATCAGCTAATAGTAATAATAGTGCTATTGCCACAATGGAAGAACAACACGCTCTGGTCTAGCGTTCAGTCTAAACGGCAACAATAGCAGGCTCCTAAGTAACTGCTAGTTTTTATATCGTAACAAGATCCTTGAATGGTGAGATGCTCCAGGGCCAGTGCTTCTGGATTTTCTTTTCTATGTTTTTTTTTTTTGTCTCTCAGGGGCTGTGCTCAGACATGCAGATTAATCCATTGCCATTGCTGTTCCCTTATGGATTTAAAGTGCACAATCAGACAGCAACATCTGTCTGTCGTGCCCCAGTAGTCTGAGTGCCCCCCCTTACTGTGATTTTCTTTGATACCTGAGAAAGTCCGGTCCTGTTGGTCTGAGCTGGTTCCAAAATGGATTTTCTGTTGTCTGATCACTCTGTTGCACACCCAAGCCATCAGGCAGGTCTGAGTGGTTTCTTGTTTTCTGGCCACCATTTTTTTTACTCATTAGTGAAGTGCGCATAACTGCATAGCTCTCCCACAGGGGCTGTTCTAAACTTTGCTTTCTTCATAAGAACTTTCAAAGAAAAATGCCCCTGTACTGCAGCTTTTGCCTGTGGTTTGGGGAAAGGGTAAACTGAAAAGTTTACAGACAGAGGACTATATGACCTAGCAGGCTGACTAGCACTTGTGCACGTGCTTTGAGGATGCACTTAAAAAAAAGGTGGACTGCCTCATGAACTACGTATCCCAGCATGCTCATCAGTGCTTGTGGGCATGTTCAAAGGATACACTTTAAAAAAATGGCCAAGAGGCTGACTCCCCGCCTGCTGCCGTCTGATCCCTTCAGTGTGGATAAAAGCGCATTGAAGAGTGCTAAAAGGGGTGAGTCTGATCAGGATTCTCTGTTATAAAATAACTTGGCTCAATTAGAGGTGGGGCAACAGCGGGTCAAACTGCCCATCTGATCGCAGCCTGTGTGTGTGCCTGCGAGCCTGGAAGTTGTGGTAACTTCCGGCAACCCCTAATGGGGCCAGGACATTTCAGAGAGGTGGCTTGATAACCTGCCTCTATGTTCTGGCCCTGGTATTCCTTGGAGGTCAGCCTTTCAAGTACTTGCCAAGGTCAGCCCTACGTAGCTTCCAAGAACTGACAAGACTGGGCTATCCAGGTCAGGGCTGGATTTCCTTTTCTTTGAATGAGAACTTACTTGAGATTTTATGGCATTTTTATAGTGCCTCCTTATTTACAAATAGTCAAAGAGCACATAGGTAGAGGCAACGGAGGCAATGGGGCAACAAGGCTGCAGATCTGCCACTCAACAACCATCACAAAAGATCATGCACAACAAGATGTTTCACCTTCAGCCAGGGTGGTGCAGTGGTTAAGAGCAGCGGACTCTAATCTGGAGAACTGGGTTTGATTCCCCACTCCTCCACATGAAGCCAGCTGGGTGACCTTGAGTCAGTCATAAGTGCTCTCAGAGCTCCCTCAGCCCCACTTACCTCACAGGGTGTCTGTTGTGGGGAGAGAAAAAGAAGGTGATTGTAAGCTGCTCTGAGACTCCTTTGGGTAGTGAAGGACAAGGTATAATCCTCCTCCTCCTCCTCCTCCTCCTCCTTCCCTGACCCCCCTGTGTTTTTGAGCCAAACTAGATGCTACCTTTTACATGAGTTAGCTGTGGCCATGTGCAGCCATGATACTGCAACTGAAAGTCCCCAGTGGCAATTCCTGTGTAAAAAGCGTGGCTGTGCCAAATTTGGATCAGGACCATGGTGTGGGAGGGAGGAGGGGTTTCTGCCTTCCTGTGTGTTGTTTTCATCAACGAAAATGACATGGGTACTGCAGGGAGGGGTGTTCTTTCTTTCATCGGAAGGTTGCAAGTGAGCATGTGCAGCCTCCCTATGCAGCAAATAATGCCCCTCCCATCATGGCTCCTGGGTTGTTTCGGCTGCTGAAAATGGCGGCGGCGGCGGCGAGGGCCCCCCCCCCAGAGGAGCTCCTGCTCCCTTGTTGGATGGTACTGATCTGAATCTGGCCCATCTGTGCTTCCCTCCCCCAAATAACATCTTATTGAACGATGAATATAAAATACAGAGTCTTGAGAATGTGACAATATCTGGTATTGCAATTACAAAACTGAGTCATAGCTAGTGTATATTGAGCAGAAGTATACTTATGTATAAAGAAGGGGAGGGGGGAAAGAGAAAAAAACCAGGAGAAAAGAGAAAGAGTCACTAAGCTACGTAATCCTGTTATTATCAGCATAAGTGTAGTTGATCTGTTATACATGGGATTTCATCTTGTTCAGTTAAGTAGTCCAAAATCGGGAGCCAAGCAGCAGAAAAGTTAGAAGGAGAGGAGGCAGAGGCAAGAGGAGAGGTGCTAATTGTTATTTTAGCCATGATGTAGAAGTCCCAAAGCTTCTTGTGCCAGAGAGATAGGTTTGGGGTGTGTGTGTTTTTCCAACAAGTAGCAATTGCTGTTTGAGCAGCTGTGAGAAAAACGGGAATGATTTCCCTTTTGGGATGTGCAGTTTCCAACCATGGCTTTCCAACCATTCAAAAAACAACAACAACCGATTAGGAGGAGAAGGATGAATATTAAGACCTGTTAACAGATTCTATGCATGTTAGAACCATGTCCCAGAAGTGTTTGCTTTGGGGGCAATATAGCCAGCAGTGGAGATAAGAACCAAAAGATCAGCATTTCCCCCCCCCAACATAAAGAAGTGAGGTGTGAGTTTGAATGAGCAATTTTCCTAGGGGTTAGGTACCAGTGGGACACTAGTTTAAAAGCTTGTTGTTTGATAGCCCATCTGTGCTTTTAACACACCATGGAAAGTTACCACCATGGACTGGTAGCTGGGACACTAGTTTAAAAGCTTGTTGTTTAATAGCCCATCTGTGCTTTTAACACACCACGGAAAGTTACCACTGTGGTATGGTTGCATAGCCCACCTGGCAAACTCATATAAAAAGTAATGTCTAGTTTGGCCCTCTTACTCTGTGTTCGTTCCAAACTGCTAACTGTTGCTTTGCATAGCAATACTGACCCCCACTCCCTACATCTGGTGGGGGTGGCCCTCTCCAGGCTCTGGTAGGAATATCCTTCAAAAACTCTGAGGTCTCCAGCAGTTAGGGGACCATCTCCTAACAATTAGCTCCCCTTGAAGAAATATCAACGAAATTCTGGGCTTTTGGCCAAATCAAGGAATAGTCAGCTGGCAGCCAGAGCACTGTTTTTCAAAGGGAAGAGTTTCTCCTGACCTTGTTCAGCTGAAATAGTACTTGGCTGAATCTGATCTAGGTCCACCCAACCATTTGTGCCTGGGCAGTGGCATACCAAGGGCAGGGCAGTGGGAATGGTCCGCCCCAGGTGCAGAACACAAGGGGGTACACTGTCGTACCCCAGAACAAATTTTGGGTGAAGAGGACCTGACGAGACGAAGATCTTGGGACTGCAGTCCAGAGATAATTGGACTAAAAGCTCCCTCCCAATTCTATGTTTCCGATCTTCCAGGCAGGGGTTAGTGGGCTGGTACAAAATGCAAAAAAACGCTGGCTGAAATCACAGAAGTAAACAAAGAAGTATATGAAAATAATAATATTTATAATGCCGAGTTCAATAACACAATAACCATGTAACAGGATAAAGCCAAGGTATTCATACAAGAATCAACAGTAGTGCAGAGAAATAAAGTCCCAACAATTTCAATGTGTCTCACTCTTGTTGTACAGGAATTCCATAGTCCAACTTGACATACATTCATCATAGAGTGGACTCATATAGTTCCATAGAACTCTTGAAATCCATAAGCCATAGAGACATGTAATCCGGATGCAAGCTGCTGCGTTTCGAATAATTCTTTTTCAAAACCAATAGGCTATAGTGGGACCCAATCTCATTAGTAGCACATACAGAAGCCAGTTTATTCAATCACAAAGGATCATGGGTTATCTGGTCCAATTCTCAAGCTCTTGCTGGTGGGGATTAGAAATGGCCTGGTCACAGTGAATTAGAAAAGTGTTGCTTAGGAGAGTTTTTTCTGGGAACCACAATGTTTATATTAAAGTCACTATTGTTGTAAATCTTGCTACCCCCCCCCCTTCTCCCCACCCCAGTCCCTTGCTTGCTTTCCCTTTCATACTTGAAATAAACAGATCTTCTCGCTAGGAAAACAGACACACACACAAGCAAATCTTGCTTCCGATCTGACTCAATGCTGTACTTCTATATAAATATAGCACAATGCAAAGGCAGCTTTTTCTCTTCATCTGGATGCAGACAACTTCTAAGTAAATGTGCTTAGGATCAGAGCCACAACCCCCCCCCCAAATCCAGCCCTTCACTGCTGGGCAGCCCTTGTGGCCCTTTAGGCCAGGGGCCATGTTTGCTCTCTCCGGAAGGAGGAAGAGACAGGTAGTTTTCGTGCCCATAGGGGGACTGGTGGGGAGGCGGAGCCAAGGCCTTATAAGGTGGCTCCGCCCCTGACCACACAGTTGGTGTGAAGAATTCAGCCCACCCTCCCACCTTGTTATAGTGCAGGCTGTGGCTGGTTGCCTTGTTTGGGGGTCGGGGAGGAATTCTTTTTCCTTTCCCCTGATTGGCTATTGGGGAGAGGTGTTTTTCATCTACCTTGCAGAGGATTGGGGTAATTAGACTTGGTGGAGCTGGTTAAATAGTTCGGTAACTTGGCTGGAGAGAGTTGGGTAAGTTAAAGTAAGAACCATTTGGCACCCCACTTTTGGGGGAAGGGGTCTGGCAGGATCAGCTTATAGGTTGGGCAGCTCACGGCTGAGAATGCAGATAGCCTGTGAGGCCCCCTGAACAGGTCCTCCACTCAAGTTGTGCTGCTTGGGGGGGGGGGAAATGGAGCTCCAGGGTGGTAACCTGCTTGCCTGGCCAGCTGGGTATGAGCCATGCTTAGGATGGCTTGCACCAGGGGCAGGGTGACTCGCCCAGTTCATGGGAAGGAGGGGTCCAGTGGGACCCCTGGCTTGACCTGTTCTGCTCTGTTGTTACCCTTGTCACTTATGGCATGTAAATAGACTGACCCCAGACACAACTCTACCCATACATACATACAACTCTACCCCCCCACCTATGAATGTTTTCTAATTAGGGTTGCCAACCTCCAGGTGGGGCCTGGAAATCTCCTGCTTTTACAACTGATCTCCAGACAACTGGGATCATTTCCCCTGGAGAAAAGGGCTGCTTTGGAAGGTGAACTCTATGGCATGGTACCATGCTGAGGTCCCTCCCTTCTCCAAATCCTGCCCTCTCCAGGCTCCACTCCCAAAACTCCAGGTATTTCCCAACCCAGATCTGGCAATCCTATTTGCTCTTGTCTTATTTTCCGTCTTCCTATGCAACCCCTGATTTTTGCTGCTTCTGAGAACCTGGTCACTGATTTTCCTCAGGAATGAAAATATGATAAAAGAAAGAAAAGGAAAGAAAAAAAATATATATTCCATTTTGGAACTCTAAGTACTGTCAGTGCAGTTAACTCAAACAAGAATTGCACTTAAATCCTTGAAGACATCTTGTCCCGAGGATTAAAGAATGCACAAAAAGACGCTGATACAAAATGTGTTCCATGCTGATTTCTTATCATTTCTTGCCAATGCCTTTTATCTTGCCCCAATGTATTGGCTACTTACTGGGCTAATTAGTAAGCTTTTTGCCAGTAACTGTCCCATCTTTTACAGGCTTTTTGGAGATGGTATGGGAAAAACAAGCAGGAAAAACAAATTACTGTAAATGTGCAGGATGGAGAGTGAATTAAGTAAACGATTCACCGTTAGTGACTTAAATTGCACATTGATGCTCCACTATGCTTAACTGTGCACAACTTGCAATAAAATGTCCATGACATTTAAGCCCCCCTGCTGCCATT
>NW_015167549.1:917079-925827 GCF_001447785.1 Gekko japonicus
TGGTGAAAGTGAGGTGGGATGGAAACCTGAGGCTCCTTGTCCTCCTTCGCGGAGCTCCTTCATAGCGCCAAGTGAATATGAGCTTTCTAAAGGGGAGTGTCCATTGCTCAGTGGAAGAGCCTCTGCTTTGTATGCAGAAGGTCTTCGTTTCAGTCCCAGATGTCTTCAGTT
This sequence comes from Gekko japonicus, assembly GCF_001447785.1. Lineage (NCBI taxonomy): Eukaryota > Metazoa > Chordata > Lepidosauria > Squamata > Gekkonidae > Gekko > Gekko japonicus. The sequence continues at coordinate 917,251 of NW_015167549.1, forward strand.
AAAAGCATAAAGTGGTAGGTAATATGAAAGACCTCTCCCTGTGACTCTGGGGAGTTGCTGTCAGTCTGAGCAGGCAATACTGACCTTAATGGGCCAATGGTCAGAGTTCAGTATAAGGCAACTTCATGAACGTTCATTTATGTTCAAGGTGAATTCCCCATGTACATCTGACTGCGAGTTATTTATTAATTATTTATTTATTTTATTCAATTTATACCCCACCCTCCCCGCTACGCGGGCTCATTGGGTCATGCACCCAGGACCCAGCACATGTCGGACATATTATACATTTTGGCCTGGTCAGTAAGACAGGAGCAACTGTTAAAAGATCAAGACGGTAGTACTCTGTAATGTACCAGTTTGTGATTTCTGTAAACCAGATAGACTAGGAACTTGTTTGTACTAGGGATGTACCTAATGAAATTCCTGAGTCAAAGATATACATGGAAATCTCTGGTTCAGGTTGGTTCAGTGATTTCCCAGAATGGTAATACAAATATCGGGTTGTTAGTATAACAAAAACCCTATCCCTTAAACAATCTTTAAAAAAAAAGTTTGGGTGCTTACCAGCAATATAGCATGCACTCATCTTTTTCTTTGATTCCACTGATTTCCTGGGCAATGGCATTTCTTCTTTCCAATCAGATCCTTGCAAGGGAGGAGAACAGTGCATTCCCAGCCAAATGCCTTTGGAGACAAGCTAAGGGGGCTGCCGGTGGCTGGAGATCTCCTGTTATTACAACTGATCTTCAGGCAACAGAGATCAGTTCCCCTAGAGAAAATGGCTGCTTTGGAAGGTGGTCTCTATAACACTGTACCCTGCTTAGGTCCCTCCCCTCTCAAACCCCACCCTCCTCAGGCTCTAGGTATTTCCGAACCTGAAGCTGGTAACCCTACCTGTGAGGGCAGGGCCCTTTCCCTCTCTTGGTTCAAATCGTTTGAGTCTTGGGTGGACCTAAGAGGACAGGCAGTCACCACTCTTCTACCGTTTTGGTGTCATTTAGTTGACAAACAGACACTCCAGCATGCCCTCCCAATTGTCCTTAGGCAACAATAGCAAAAATGCCATCTAGCCTTCCTCCTCCTTTCTCGGGCTGGAGACCTTTTCCACTCTGAAAATATTATGCCTGGGGGCACCTCGTTCAAGGACCCATAGAATTGGAGCCCTTGGCCCAATTTGCTTGAAACTTGGGTGGTCTTGAGGGGCCGAGCAGACCTCACTCCCCGGCAGTGCTTTGTGTTATTTGATTGACAAATAGCCACACCAGCCCTCCCACCCAGTCCCCCATAGGGAAGAATGGAAAAGGTGCCGATCTCCTTATTCACTTTGCGAAACAGACAGACCACAACAAGAAAGCATGGAAAACACAGTTTTCTGCAGAAAGGTTATATCTATAAAACCTTTCTGCTGAAAACTGTGTTTGCCATGCTTTCTTGTTGTGCTCTGTTATATATATATGACCTTTGTGTTGAAAACTGTGTTTGCCATGCCTTCTTGTTCTGGTCTGTTATATATATAACCTTTCTGCTGAAAACTGTGTTTGCCATGCTTTCTTGTTGTGGTCTGTTTGTTTCATTAAGTGAAGAAGATTGCCAGCTTTTCCATTATTGCGAATGGGGGATTGTGTGTGTGTGTGTGTGTGTGGCTATTTTTCAACCAAATGATACAAGCACTGCAGGGGAGTGAGGACTATATAGTCAGTCAGTTAGATACTGTAAGGGTAGAAAAATGAAATTGATGCAGAAGGTTTTTTTAATGCTTGTGGCCAGCCCCTCCCCCCATAGCTATCACTGGAGAGAACTGAGCCTGTGCCAAGAGGCTCCTACTTTGGAGGTCTGTAAAATTGTCTACCTTGGTTCAATTCTCTTGAAAGGGGGGGGGGGTGTTTTTAGATTAAAGGGGAGAGTATGTCCTGTGGAAATTTGGTGCAGCTGCCCCAGACCCTCCAGTAAATTCTCCTCTGAAAGTCATGGTCCCAAAGCTCTGGAACTTGGAAAACAACACATTTTTGTAACCCAGGCTGGTAATGTCCTATAAAAACATAAGGGATTATTAAAAGAAAATCCCCCTGAATCCTGAATATGAAAGTAGAATGATTTTTTCCCTTAGTGCACACCTGTAATTTGTACGATGAAGGAGGATTCCTTGTCTATGCATAGGGGACATTCACAGCCTGCTTGTGGGGGGTTTCTAATAGCTAGGGGACATTCACAGCCTGCTTGTGGGGGGTTTCTAATAGTTGAAGTGTTGGACCAAAATCAGAGTGAGCTAGTTTCAAATCCCCTCAGTCCTGAAGCTCACTGGGTGATCATGAGCTAGACGTGCTCTTAGATTAACCCACACAGGTAGGGTTGCCAGCTCCAGGTTGGGAAATAGCTGGAGATTTGGGGGGTGGAGCCTGGAGAGGGCAGGATTTTGGGAGGTGGGACCACAACAGGTATAATGCCATAGAGCCCACCCTCCAAAGCAGCTATTTTATTTGGGGAAATTGATCTTGATTGTCTGGAGATCTATTGTATTTAGGGATGGGTACAAACTTGGAAAATTGTGGTTCATGGTGGTTTGTGGTTCATTTGATTACAGGAACCATGAACTTTCATGAACTTTTCCCATTTCCCAAACCGGTTAATGATTCGTTCAGTTTGTAAGTTCAGGAGATGGTAGAACAGCCCCCTCATGAGTTAGAGATGCCAAACACACAGGGAGCTGTCAGTAGGCTCTTCTCCACCTGCCCTCCAAGTCTGGCGAATATTGGATTTGGGATGTCTGAGTTATAGCACCCCAAATCAGGTGCCCCCAGGAAAGTTCAGCTCTAGCCTCCCCGAAAAATCAGCCACGCAGCAAGCAGTTCTTCCTAACTCGCTCTCACACAACGAGGAACTCCTCTCTCTTCCTGCTGCAAAATGAAAGCAGCTGAGTCAGGGTGTGTGGTGTGTATACACACACACACAATCTACTTTGATAGAGCAGAATGGGAACTCCCTGGTTGGCTCCCAGAGCTGCCAATCAAGCTATGGACAACTGCTGTGAGCTCTCCACAAGTCCACCCCCAGCGTTGCCTACTAGGAATTGACTGAATTGGTGCCAGGCTGTCTGGAGAATGAACCACTCTAACAATCCAAATCAACCTCCAGGGGAAAAAGGCGGTTCATTTTTGGATTCAGGAACAATGCGACAAAACTAACCGGTTCAAAACAAACCATGAACTGTCCTAATTCATGCTCGAACCATGGTTCATTTCTTGGTTTGTGCCCATCCCTAATTGTAATACACCAAGATCTCCAGGCATTATTCTGTCACAAAGATGACTGCAGCTAGGGGTGCCAGCTCCAGATTGGGAAATTCCTGGAGATCTTGAGACTGGAATCTGGGGAGGATGAGATTTGCGGAGAAGAGGAAGCTCTGTGGAATGCCATAGACTCCACCCTCCAAAAACAGTCATTTTCTCCAGGTGAACTGATCTCTATAGTCTGGAGATCAGTTGTAATTCCTGGAGATCTTCAAGCTCCACCTGGAGGTTGGCAACACTAGCTACAGCTAAAATGGTCAGCCCATTACTGCTGGAGCAAGAGCACACTATAGCCATTGGTAAAGACTGTGCTTTGTTGAGCTAAGGGCCAGAAAACATTGACCATGTGACTGAGAACAAGCTGCTCCAATAACTGCTTACTATCTATTTTTGCAATACTAGTTACCTTGTTTGGGGTAGTGGTTAAGTGCGCGGACTCTAATCTGGGAGAACCGGGTTTGATTCCCCACTCCTCCACTTGCACCTGCTGATGTGACCTTGGGTCAGTCACAAACTCAGGCACAGCTGTCCTTGAAAAAGAACAGCTTGTGTCAGAGTTCTCTCAGCCCCACCCACCTCACAGGGTGTCTGTTGTGGGGAGGGGAAGGGAAAGGAGATTGTAAGCTGCTCTGAGACTCCTTTGGGTAGTGAAGGGCGGGGTATAAATCCAATCTCTTTTCTTCTTCTTCTTCTTCTTTGCTTTGTTTTTCCTTTAAAAAAAAAGCGGTCTAAAAGGGGAATAAGAAGTAGCGTATTGCGTTACAGACAACAAGCACTGTGTAGTGGTTCAGGTGTCAGACTAGGATCTGGGAGATCCCAGGTTCAAATCCCCGCTCTACCACGGAAGCTTGCTAGTCACACACTCTGAGCATAACTACCTCACAGGGCAGTTGTGAGGATAAAACGGAGGAGAGGAGAAGGATGCGAGCTGCTTTATATTCCCAGTGGAGAGGAAGGCAGGGAATAAATAGAGAAAGCAAATAAATAAATAAATATTGCTACTTTGAGAGGTTCCTAACCTGTCATTCAATTAGGGCTTAAACACAGACTTCTAAGCAAGGCAAACTCTAAGTAAGTATACTTGTGATCAGGGCTTTTTTTGTAGAAAAAGCCCAGCAGGAACTCATTAGCATAATAGGCCACACCCAACAGCAGAAACTCATTAGCATATTAAGCCACACCCCTGACAACACAGCTCATTAGCATATTATTTTAGCTCATTAGCATATTAGGCCACACCCCATGCTACGAGAAGTGTGGTCATCCAGCCACACCCACCTTTTGCTTCTTATTCTGTTTACTTTGTTGTCAAAACCCTGGGCTTTTTTGTAGCAGGATCTTCTTTGCGTGTTAGGCCACACACCCCTAATGTAGTCAGTCCTAATGAGTTTCTGCTGTTAGGTGTGGCCTATTATTAGGGTTGCCAAGTACTTACCTCAATCTGGTGGGGGACACATGTTCCCCGGCCGGAACAGTTCGCCAGAATGTCGCCCGGCGTCACTTCCTGGCGACGGCATGGTGCAGCGCGTCTGTTCTCCCCACAGGAATGATCCTGTGAAGACGTCTTCGTCCCCCACCAAATCACGGTAAGTACATGGGAAGCCTGCCTATTATGCTAATTAGTTCCTGCTGGGTGTGGCCAACTCAGGAGCCAGCCGGAACTCCGTTCCTGTGTGTTTCTGCCCAAAAATAGCCCTGCTTGTGATAAATATAGATACAGTAAACGGGTGTGCATTGAATGAGATCTTTCTGCCTAGTAGCCATCAGCCAGCTGCTTAATGTTTTGTTTGATCCTTATAGGTATCCCTATAGGGATCACCAACCTCAAGGTACACTTGGAGTTCTTCCAGATTTACAGCTGTTCTAAAACACAGACTCTGTGGCATCTCATCCCCCTTTTGAGCACCCACTTTCTTGTTGCCAATCTCCATGTGGGGCCTGGGGATCTTCCAGAATTTCAGCTGATTTCCAGATAACACAGGTCAGTTCCCCTGGAGAAAATGGCTGCTTTGGAGGGTGAACTCTATGGCATTATACCCCTGCTGAGGTCTTTCCTTTCCCCAAACCCTGCCCTCCGCAAGTGAAACCTCCAAAATCTCCAGAAATTTCCCAACCTGGAGTTGGCAACCCTAGGAGAAATCTAGTATCTTATCCTTAGATAGAGGTGCTAACAAGCCAGGGGGGAAAAATCACTGTCCCTTTAAAAGCGGTTTAATGTTTGGAAATAGGCAGGTGAAACTTCGAAGCATCCATTAAAGGGACAGGACATTTTTCTCCAGGCCTCTTAGGGACCCTGTTATTAAACAGCTCTCCTCTGCTGGCTGTTGGGAGGCATTGCAAGTGGAAAGAATTTGCTGTCAAAAATTCAAGATGCCCATTTGCCCCTGAAAGTTAAAAATGCCCCTGGGGTGGGGATTACCCATTAAGACACTGAGGAGGGTACTGTGGCTTAGCGGCATACTGAAGGTTCCTGACAGGTACAGGTAAAGGGAGTAGGTAGTGGGTGATGTGAAAGACCTCTGTCCGAGCCACTGGAAAGATGTCGCACAGCCTGAGTAGACAATACTTGATGGGCCAATGGTTTAATTCATTTTAAGGCAGTATCCTGAGTTCATGTATTTAAGACAAGGCATGCAGGATCTGAAAGGGGAACCTTTCCTCGGACTGATGGGATTGGAGCGCTGGAAGCCATTTTCTGTTTAGGTTATCAAAGAAGGCCTAAAGCATCAGAGCCATAGAGTTGCCCACCTCAGGGTGTGGCCTGGAGTTCTCCCAGAATCACAACTGCTTGGAAAGGCAGACTCAGTCTATGGCATCACATCCCCACTAAGCAGCTTCCCCTCCCTACACTCCATCTCCCCCTGGAACTTTCCCTAAATCTACAGGGATTTCCCCAGCCATAATTGACAACAGGGCTTTTTTCTTTTTTTTAAAAAAAGAGGTGCCAGAACTCTCAAGAGGGAAATGAAGTATTCAATCTGTATACTGAAAACTCACGAACTTTTAAATATTTTTAAAAGAGTTTTGTCCAAGAGGTTCTGGAACTTTGTTCTGGCACGTTCCCCCAGAGAAAAAAGGCCTTGTTGACAACCTTAGAGTATATGTCCCATGCAAAGGAAATATATGCATGTGTGAAACTTATTGTATTAGCCCTGTGCAGCCATTATAATGATAGGGTTGCCAAGTCGATCGGACTCACCGGCCGGGGAGCGTCGCCGGGGTCCGGGAGCTGCTTCTGGATGCGCGCGTGCGCGCCGCCAGAGCATCACAGGAAGTGACGCACGACGTAGAGCATGTTGGGGGCGTGCCCGGGGATTGGGGCCACGCCCCCAATGTGATCTACGTGGTTGCATCACTTCCTGTGACGCAGCCACGCTGTGCTTCGGGGGGCGGGGTTCCCCCCGGGGCCTGATTCCACGGTGGCAGAAATCGGGCCTCCAAAGCGGAGGTTTACCCGCCCCCACTTGGCAGCCCTATATAATGAACGTGTGGAAATCAGCAAGATGTGTGAAGTCTTGCTCCCCCACAACATGGGTGGAAAATAAGGCCTGCGTAGTCCCAAGCTTTAGTGCCTCTCCCACCTGTACCTTCAAATGTCAAGGTACTTTTCTGTCACTGAAGTGACTGGCCCAAGATGGCATCATGACTCATCCAGTATGTTACTCACAAAATTCGGACAGCAGACAGTGCTTGGTGGTTGTATCAACTGTCCCAGGCTTTCAGAGTCTCCTCTGAAAGTTCACTTGAGCTTGACACATTTTATGTTAAATGTCATAGCTTTAACAAGGATGGGGACCCCCCCTCCAATCTGGATATTGTGCTAACCACAGTAGGAGTGACATAAGAATTTTTTTGTTTACAGTAGCAGAGAGATAGTGAGGGTTGCTATTGCAGGAGCAAGGATCTTTTTCGATGTAATTTACACAAGGGGAGAAGAGAACATGATAGATATAATCCAATAGGGACTTTAAAAGAAGGGTCAAAGCAAGGTCAGTGGCCCACTTAAAGACATTTTGATCAATGGACCCTATGAGCTATAGGTAATTTTTAAATGAGAAAAGCAGTTCTTAAGGGGGGAAAGGGAAGAAGATCTCTACTTATTGGGTGAGTGGGTAAATGAATGTTCAGTGTAGGTTAGTGAAGTTCAGTGTAGGTTAGTGTAAGGTGATGCACACTGGAACAAATAAATCCCAGCTTTAAGTATATTCTAACAGACAGGGCTTTTTTTGGGGGGGGAGGTGCTGGAACTCGCAAGAGGGAAATTAAGTTTTCAATCTGTATGCGAAGAATTCATGAACTTTTAAACATTTTTAAAAGACTTGTTGAAGAGGTTCCGGAACTCTGTTCCGGTGCATTTCCCCATTAAAAAAAGCCCTGGTAATAGGGACTGAACTTGATGAGACTGAGGGTGTTAAGTGGCTCACTTAACAAAGCAGTCAGAGAGTGATTCAGCAAGAACACAACTTTATTCTTCAGCTCGAACACAACTCCAACACGGATCAACATCAGATAGCTAGAACAGCTTTTACATTGCAGCTGTCCTGCTTTTAAACATTCCCGGCTAATGTAACCACACCCACTGTACACATACCAACCTATGAGGTTGCCGAGATAAGGTCCAATCACATTAGTTCCCGCTCAGGGGGCTTGCATGAAGTGATTGGCTTGTCACTTCCTGGGCTAGCAATACTATTGGATGACTTTGGATCCTAGCCCAGGATGAAGCTCAACATTACATTTCAATTAGATGTTTCACACATTGCATTCAAGGCAGCTTTGAATACATTACAGAGGGGAAAAGATCTTGGGGTTGTAGTGGATAGCTCAATGAAAGCATCAACCCAATGTGCTGCAGCAGTGAAAAAGGCAAATTCTATGTTAGGAATTATTAGGAAAGGAATTGCAAATAAAATGGCCATTATTATAACACCCTTATACAGATCTACGGTGAGGCTTCGTTGTGCAGTTCTGGGCATCATATCTCGGAAAGGACGTCCCAAAGCTGGAAAAAGTAGTGAAGAAGGCAACCAAGATAATTAAGGGACTGGAGGGCTGTTGGTATGAGTGAAGGCAGGAGAGCCTGGGACTTCTCAGTTTAGAAAAGAGGTGATTGGGACTTGAGATATGTAAAGTTATGTATAGGGAAAAAGAATGGACAAACGGAACTTTTTCTCCCACTCCTGAAAGCTAGAGCTCAAGAACATGCAATGAAGGTGATGGGCATTAGATTCAGGACAGACAAAAGCGAATACTTCTTTACTTTTGTATGTTTATGGCCCCGGTCACA
>NW_015167549.1:925922-939539 GCF_001447785.1 Gekko japonicus
GCAGGAAAAGAGGCTCACCCTCAAAGCCCTATGGCTTGGAAGCTCTCCCTGAACTTCCATGGAAGCGCAGAGCATGCTGTGCCTCTCCCCCTTGCTGCTGTGCGGTACGCCTCCCCAGAGAGCTGGGAAAGGCGTCCGCCATCGTTGTGTCGTTAACCCCGCCTCGAAAAAGGCAAATTCTATGTTAGGAATTATTAGGAAAGGGATTGCAAATAAAATGGCCATTATTATAACACTCTTTTACAGATCTACGGTGAGGCTTTGTTGGGAATACTGTGTGCAGTTCTGGGCATCATATCTCGGAAAGGACGTCGCAGAGTTGGAAAAAGTACTGAAGAAGGCAACCAAGATAGTTAAGGGATTGGAGGGCTGTTGGTATGAGTGAAGGATGGAGAGCCTGGGACTTCTCAGTTTAGAAAAGAGGTGATTGGGACTTGAGATTTGTAAAGTTATGTATAGGGAGAAAGAATGGACAAATGGAACTTTTTCTCCCACTCCTGAAAGCTAGAGCTCAAGAGCATGCAATGAAGATGATGGGCATTAGATTCAGGACAAACAAAAATGAATACTTCTTTACTTTTGTATGTTTATGGCCCCGGTCACACGGGCCAGATAATGCAGGGGGGAGGCACGGCTATTTGCGCCGGTGCAGTTTGACCCGCCAGAACACGATCAGCCACGTCGGCAGCACACCACGGTTCTGTCCCTCGGCACCTGCGTTTCAGCAAAGACGGCCAGAGGGAAAAGCCGCGCCGGCGCGATCACATGGATGAAGTCTGTTGGCAGCCCACGGCAAACCATTTGCCAGTACTTCTGTGCAGGTACTTTTTTTTTTAATTGCCCCAAAAGGCAGAATTTTATTAAGATTTTCGCATATTTTACACAAACAAACAAAAAATAAACATACAAACATACCCACATATATAGGGGTTATTCTTTTTAACAAACATTGTGCTTATGCCTAATTAACATTGTTATCTATTCTTGTGGACTGTGTGAAGTAACCATCTATCTCTACCTCAATGGCATATATACTTTCAATTAATAAATGAATAATCTGTCCATTATAAACTTGCCTACATGTGATTATCGTACCAGTTATAAAACCGTACCCAAGTATTCTGGAATGTAGAGTCTCACTTCGGCAGCACATATACTAAAATTGGAATGATACAGAGAAGATTAGCATGGCCCCTGTGCAGGTACTTTTTAACCACGCATTTTCAGTGGGATGGCCAAGGGTGCGCTATGCCCACCAGATGTTGCGGTGTGATCGCACCTGGGAAATCCGCCCAACATTCGTGGCTCTCCTGCAGCAAATTCGGTGTGTGAACGGGGCCTATATGTCTTTAATTTAGAAAAAAGAAGGTTAAGGGAGGGGAAGTGATAGAGGTTTATAAAACTATGCAAAGAGTGGAGGAAGTGGATAGAGGGAGCTATTTCTCCCTGTCCCAAGATACTGGAACTTTTTTGGGCCAACCAGTGAAGTCGATGAGCAACAATTGCAGGACAGACAAAAGCAAATACTTCTTTCTCTTGTATGTCTCTGTGTGTGTTTATTGAATTATTTTATCATTTTAAATGTTTTGAATTGTTCTAATGTTTTCATGTTTGCAGGGTTGCCACCTTGGGGACCCTGACCTGGTGGAAAGGCAGCATGAACATGTTTTAAGGAAAATAAATAAATAACTCAGAGAGGGATTACAATGGGCTCTTTTTGTAGCAGGAACTCCTTTGCATATTAAGCGACACACCCCTAATGTAGCCAGTCCTTCAAGAGCTTGCAGTAGCCCCTGTAAAAAGAGCTTGTAAGCTCTTGGAGGATTGGCTACATTAGAGATGTGCCAATTTGGTGTAGTGGTTACATGTGCGGACTCTAATCTGGGAGGACTGGGTTTGATTCCCCACTCCTCCACTTGCACCTGCTGATGTGACCTTGGGTCAGTCACAAGCTCTGGCACAGCTGTCCTTGAAAAAGAGCAGGTTGTGTCAGAGTTCTCTCAGCCCCACCCACCTCACAGGGTGTCTGTTGTGGGGAGGGGAAGGGAACGGAGTTTGTAAGCCGCTCTGAGACTCCAAGTGAAGGGCGGGGTATTGTCCGATTCCCCATGCATTCAAATAAATCCACGTTTGAAGAACAAAGATAGTTTATTATAAAGCGATGGTTAGATCAGGAACACAAGAATTGTTAGGAATGACTACAAGCCTCATAGGGAAACATAATAAAGGAACTTGAACCAGGTTAGAGCCAATGAGCCCAATTCCCGCTGGCGGGAATGCAGATAAAACTAGCGCCCAATTCCTTGGGAACACAACGGTTTTACAGCATAAACACAAGTTTGGTTCTCAGGCGTGAAATACATAATAAGCTAAGCAACGCCACAACTCCATCCCACCTCCAGCTGGTTGACCTTGAGCAGTTCCGCAGTGTAGCAAGCAAAAGACAGTAAACACCTACACAGGAAAATACAGGGGGGATGGGCAGGGTACAATGTAACACAGAGAAATGAACACAGCATCTTATGGCAACTTGCTGACAGGTATAAATCCAATCTCTTCTTCTTCTTCTAAAATGAGGAATTCACTACGAGAAGATATATGGCTTTAAAAGGAGGATAAGTCTGTCAGTGGCTACTAGCCGTGGTGACTAGAGGGAACCCCCACATTCAGAGGCACTAAGCCTCTGAATCCCAGAGCCAGGAGGCAGCCCCAGGGGAAGGCCTTGGCCTCGGTGCCCTGTTGCTGGCCCTCCAGAGGAACTGGTTGGCCACTGTGTGAGGCAGGATGCTGGACTAGGTGGACCGCTGGCTTGTCTAGTAATGTTCTTGTGTGCAAAGCCACATGAATCTCTGTGTTGTTGTTTTTTTACTTAAGTCTCCGTGTAATTAAATAAAAAAATAAAAATCAAGGTTAGAGAACAGCTATTTACAGAGCTGGCACAAAGGAGCCTTCCAGGAAGGGAACAGGAGGGAACAAAAGTACATTCTGGAAGCAGAGGGATTAAACCTTTGAATTCTAAACGGCTGCTTTCTATATATAGCTCTCCTGGTTGCCCGTGTGCTTTTTTGTCCCCCATTGAATGCCATTTCATTCTCTAAATGCTCTTATCAGTCTGCATTAGGGAAGTAGATGGTCATGGGCAATTTAGCTCTTCAAAGCCATCCTGGTACAGGAGAGCAAACGCTTCTTCTGATCAACAGGACTAATTAGAGAGGTACCTGGGGGGTCTTCATGCGGGATGGCTGGAGGAGCTTGTGGAAGAAACGGGCTGAATCGCATCCCTATTTCCCTCTCTTTATGCCTCTTCTAGTGAGATGAGACAAAGGCTCTAATGCATTTTCAACATGTTGTGTTTTCACCTTTAATTTGGCAGCAAGAACAGAAGGCGGATGACTCATCACACAGAGTATGGTTTTGGGAGGAAAACCCACACGCATAAGTTTGTAGGTTTTGCTCCACAGCACAGCAAACACCAGAGAAACTCTGTTTGTATTTGCACTTGCAACATTGAAGCAGTTGAGTCACATTTTAATTGGCTTTTTCCCCGGTTGAAATTTGAGGTTGTGAATTGGCTTTTTCCCCGGTTGAAATTTGATAATCTTGCTCTGCATGGATGAGGCTTCTATTTATTAATTTACTATGGGTTGGATACTAAAGAGCTCTTTCCGTCAGTAAACCAACTTAAGCCGGTGCAACAGCACTTCTGTTGAGGGAGGCGGGGTGAGGTTGCCTAGCCTGCAGTGGTCCAGGAAATTTCTAGAGATCTGTGGGCAATGGCTCGGGAGGGTGGAGTTTAGCGAGGGTGCAGGACAGCGAGGATGTGACATCACTTTGTGGCATCACTGCCCACCGTGTTTCTTCCAGGTCAAAGGTCAAGTGATGGCACATCCTGTGATGTCACTTCCAGGCCAAAGGGCAAATGTTCAAACTCCTCCCTCTTCTGTGAGGTCACTTCCTACTTTCAAATTTCTAGTTTTGAAAGGAGGACAGGAGTGGCCAGGTGGCAGGGCATGCAAGTCTGCAAGTATAGTCCACCTGTGGCAGACAGTAGAAAGGGACACTTCTAGCCAGCAGGCTGATTCTGCAGCCTGCCTGAAGTCTGTGGGTGAAGCTGGGGGAGTGATGATATTTCACTAAGGCAAGAAAGAGGGTAGCAGAGGGTGCCTGGTGGGGGAAGATTAGAGGAGTTGTATATTTCTTGTATCTCTAGCAGCTTCACTGACTTACTGGGTGCATAGGCCCATGCACAGCAGCCTTTCACCCTGGATGAGGCCTGGGAGCTACTCTAAATAGCCTTCTAGGTGTATTATCTTTACCATGAAGACTAGGAGGGGCTGTTTTTTTCTCCCACTCTCCAATTAGGGTTGCCAGATCCCCCATGGCCACCAGCAGGGTGTGGCGGGGTAGGGTTGCCAGGTCCACGTCTTGTAAACAGTATTACATGTTCACACATTATATGACAGTAATGCCCTCCAGGACATTTCCTAAAAAGCAAACCCAGTTCAGGCGGACAGGATTTATTTTATTGTTTACCAAATTTATACTCTTTCTTTCTGCCTTCCTCAGGGCCACTTAAATTTAGAGTGGAGACGTAAAGAGAAAAGGTGCCTAATTATTTCTTGTCGGGGGTTTCTCTGCTCCAAATGGAGAAATGTGGTTTGTTGCCTTTAAGGTGTGACTTGGCAACAGTGAAATACTTTTTGAACAACTGATGGGGAAAAGCTGCCTGGGTGGAGAAATGGAGAAAGGCGAAGTTTTGCTCTCTCCAGTCTTTCAGCACTGTGTATTTGATTCTTGAGAAGCATTTTTTGGTTTTTTTTACAAAGACAACCAGGCAGATTTCATCATGCCCATCTGTGAATTAAACAGGTAGATAAAATATTGAAGGAATGGATGGCCTATATTTAAGTTAATTAAGGTTGCGGTCAGATGTGCAGTTCAATCCGCTGTTGCCCTACCTCTAGTCAATCCAGGTTATTTATTACAGAGAATACTGATCAAACTCACCCCCTTTTAGCTCTCTTCAAAGTGCTTTTATTCTGTCCTTGAGTGATCAGACGCAGCAGCCAGGGAGTGTTGCTGTCAGCCATTTTTTTTAAAAGTCTGTCCTTTGGGCATGCTCACAAGTGCTGATGAGCCTGCTGGGATATGTAGTTCATTGCCATCAATTAACCCCTTCCCCAAAGCACAGGAAAAAGCTGAAGTACAGAGGCATCTTTCTTTGAAAGTTTTTATAAAGAAAACAAAGTTTTGAGAAGCCCCTGTGGGAGAGAGAGGGAGGGAGGGAGAGAGAGAGAGAGAGCTGTGAATATGCAGTTATGTGCACATCACTAACTAGTAAAAAAATGGCGGCCAGAAAACAAGAGAACAGTCAGATCTGCCTGATGGCTTGGGTACCCAACAGAGCGATCAGACAACAGGAAATCCATTTTGGAACCAGCTCAGACCAACAGGACCAGACTTTCACAGGTATCAAAGAAACATGCAACCTAAGAAAGAGCTTTTCACTAGGAAGCCTCTCCTTGGAGGCAACGTTGTCAGCAGGCCTGTCCCTTTCACAGAGCCTCGATGTGTGGAAATGGTCAGTTGAAGCTTTTCATGGCATGAGTGCAAATAAAATCACCTGTCAAATAGCAGCCCCTTAAACCTCTATTAAAGAGACAGGGAACTTTTCTCCAAGCCTGTTGGCAATCCTACCTGGAGGTAAGATGGTAGTATTAAGAACATAAGAACAGCTATAAGACCTGCATCAGCTATAGTTCAGCAGCACTGCACCTCTGTCAAATTGCAATTGCGGAATCAGTTGCGACACAGATTTGAGGAAGGAGTTTATTCCAAAAGTCAGTGAACCCTATTATAGGAGTCTTGACCACTGAACTAGACTACTGAAATGTGTTCTACATGTGGCTGCCCTTGAAGGTTCAAAAAATTTCAGCTTTCTTGGAACCCGTGTAATGGATTGGATCCTGGAATCTATGGGAACAAGGACTGTGCATGCTTCTTTACCGTCTCCTCCTCATGGAATCATTGCTGATTATGGGGAAGTTTATTCCCAGGGTTGAGTGACTTGTGTGTACTAACAGCTGCACTGTTCAGGCAGCTGTAATGAAGAAGGTGAAGGGGGTGAAATTGCTCCTCTCTTTCTTTTCCGTGAGCAGAGCTCTGCTCATGCAAAAGGCAAGGGGGGGTCTCAATCCCTTTTCCCTCCCCACTGCTGCCTCCAGGTCCAGAACTCCCTTCCTCTGATGAGATTGGCCCCTCTCATTAGGTCCCCTGGTGTAAACTGGGGTGGGGAGTATTCCCCAGAATGCCTTTGAAATGATGGATGGAAGATGGCTGCATGTTTTTCTTCTTTTTTACTGGGCTTTCACTGTGTTGATTTGTCATTTTAAAATATTTTAAATAGTTTAAAAATGTTTGCCAGCTGCTCTGGAGAATTTAGCTGAGGTCAAAAGGTGGCATACAAATGAACAAACTAAATGCAATAAAATAAATGGTCATTAAAATAGAGTTTTCCACCAACACTATAAAAACGCAGATGCTGGAAAAATACATCTGCCTTTCTCCATTGTGCAGTAGCCACAACCAGGGTTATAATTATATTCATAACAGTCCTACAACATATTAAGGATGTAATTGCTTTGCAACACCCACAGAACCCATTAGGAATTCATTTGTTTTGCTTTTGTGGATGAAACTGTTTGTCCTCTATTCCAAAATTACAGTAAAAGCCATTCATTATTTGGGACCCAAAGAGTCCTGACAGATTACTGTGCTACCACTAGGGTCCTTTCCGCATTTGCCTGCCAGTCCAGATTTCCTCAGTGTTTGAGTCGAGGCAGTTTAAGTCCACAGTAAAACAGAGTCCAAATAACCCATGACAACATCAGGCTGAAACTGGTCTGACCACTGAATGGAGGTAATGTAATGTAGAATTGGGGTGGGGGTGGGGGAGCAGAATCAAAAGAAGGATGCAGAATGGGGGGGAAAAAACCTGGATTAAAAAGAAGGTTGAATTCGATTTTAGTGCAGAATTTCTTGGACGACACCATGGTAGACATGGATTAAAAGGAGAGTGCAAAAAGGGCCCAGGTGTCTTTGAATGAAATGCTGGCCTGCTTAACATATTCATATCCATTGAGGTAGGATTGTCAAATTCATCTTGGGAAATTTCTGGAGATTTAGGAACGTTGCCCGGGGATGGGGGAATTTGTGAAGAGTGGGGCGAGCTCAGTAGGGATGCAATGACAACCGGGCTGCCTTCCAAAATTGTCATTTCCTCCAGGGGAACCGATCTCTGGAGATCAGTTCTCATTTTGGGACAATTCCAGGTCCCGCCTTCCATTGGACTTATGTTTTTGTCTGAAAATACATTTATCAATGTATAAAGTATGATGCAAGTGTGCCAATCAGTCAGAGTACATGAGGAATAATGGTAGTGCACCATTTGGATTCTTCAAGCATTGTGGCACCATGCCTCCTTTTGAACACGTCTTTTCAAAGGTAGTAACAACGCTGTTCAAAGTAAGTAAGTACAGTGTGCTCTCAAGTCGCAACCAACTCATGGTTTCCCCATGAAGTTCCACCTCATGGGGGTTTTAAGGCAAGAGATGAGCAGAGGTGGTTTCCCATTGCCTTTCTCTACAGAGCAGCCCCCGTCTTCCTTAGTGGTTGCCCATTCAAGTGCCAGCTCTGCTTAGATTCTGATGAGATCAGGCTAGTTTAAGCTATAGGGAATCAGGAAATGCAGTGGCATCACTTCTAGTTACGCAAGTGGAAGTGATGTCATGGTGTCAACATGACGCATTTGCCACCACCACCCCCATTTCCCTCCATTGCCCTATCAAGTGGTGGCAGGGGATGGAGCTTCAGGGTGGGAGGTTGCCAGTCATAATGGGCAATTTGGCCATCCTAGATGACAGGTAGAAAACCCGTGGCTTCTCATGACCTCTGCTACCATCTGCATTATGTATGTACTTAAGTGCCATCAAGTTGCAACTGACTTCTGATAACCCCAGCAAGGGGCTTTCAAGGCAAGCGAGAAAAGGTGGTTTGCCATTACCTTCCTCCGCAGAGCCTTCCTTGGTGGTCATCCACCAAAGTACTGATCCCTGAGATATGAGATTGGGTTTGTTGTGTTCTTACATAGACTGCGCACGGGGTTGGTGTTGTGTTCTTACATAGACTGCGCACGGGGTTGGGTCCTCATACAGCCATGCGAACAGCTTAAGCTTCGCTCCCCAAGACAATAGCCAGCACGGATCCTAGAACGCACCCAATTGGGTGGTCAGGATCCTAGAGTGACCTATAGAATGCATGTGCACTGTAAATAATCCTATCACGGGTGTGTGTGTGTGTGTGTGTTTGGGTGTGGTTCACTATGGGAATATAAGCAAGCCTCTGGTCCTGCTTTCCTTGTCTTGTTTTCCCAAGCTGAAATAAACTATGAGCTGTTTCACTTATCAACACATCTGGACCCAGTACTTTACAGGTTTTAACCTAGTTTGCACATTAATTCAGCCCTAGATGAGATGGTAGGAGACAGTTTCTTTTTGCTTGTCTTTCTTCATGCCCCTTTCCAATAGTATGGGGGTCACAACCGCATGGGGGAGAAGTATTAAACTTTTTCTTTCCCCCCTACGTCAGCCCTGATCTGAACTGATGCAGTCCACATCTCAATTTGTCTTCAAAAACACTGTGCAGATGTGGTCAGAGATCTGAGGCCCGGGATGGTATCCTTCATTGGACCATTTCTAAGTAAAGTGATACAGGGACGGGTCTTTCACACAGCGAATTACCTTCCATCAAGGGCCTGTCCCTGAAGCGATCTGGCCATTTCACAAAGTGCCACTTCCTCTTCTCAACCTGCTTGTGCATGCGATCTTCAGCCATTGGTAATTTTTCTGTGTGTGAAGACTGTAATGGGAGCACTAAGGCGATTAAAAATAACAGAGCAATTTATAGCATGGCCTCACCCTCATTTGCAATCCCCCCTCCCCAGCAGATGCAGTTCCCCCCCCCACTCTTGGAGGGAGAACAAAGTTTGAGTGAAGTGGCACCTTTGAGGCCAACAAAGTTTTATTTAAAGTGTAAGCTTTCATGTGCAAAACACACTTCTTCAGACAGAACTGACATCAAATCTCAAAAGCTAGTTACATGTCATGCCTGCCCTTGACTCAGCCCCAGAGCCAGCTCCTGACAACCTAAGAGGGGAGGATTCAGTGCCTTTAAGAGCTGAAGAAGCATCAGGATCTGCACCTACTGTAAGTACTGAGGAGGATACACAGCAACCTGAGTCAACTACAGGACGGTTTACACCTGGGATTGAGCAGGCCAGAAGCAGCTCACCACCTGCATCTCCCCCACCTGTAAGTAGGCTTAGGGATCAGAGACGTCAGGAGCTGGCTAGCTGACGAAAAGAAGCACATTCAAGAGGGCGGAGATCCTTGAGCCCTGAGTTTTAACAGCAGCCAGGACCTTGCACAAAGGTGCTAATGAGTTAATGGGCCAGGGCACTATTTAGTAGGGCCTCTGGCCATGAGGAATTTGTGCTGGCAACCTCATTCGTAGAACCAGAAGCTCTGCACCTTGATTCCTGTTTGACTCTGTGGCTTTTTGGACTCGGCTTGTGTTTGGACTGCTCTGGCTCCTGACTTCCAGCTTTGAACCTGACCACACCCTCGGCTTTGCTCCCTGTACTCTGACCTCTGGTAACGTTTGACTATGGCTTTGTCTGGTGTTTTGGGACTTGTTTAATGCTCTGCTGACTGCGCTCCCAGCTGACCTTTGGACTTGTATTGTGACTCCCCCTGTCTGCCTGCCTCCCTGGCTCTACCGTGACATTACAGAGGAAAAGGGGGGGTGGGGGGGGAGAAAAGCCTTGGGATAAAGTGGAATTTTTCTTCTTATTTGCATCGTTGTGCTGCAATCAGGGACTGGGGAGAGTGAATTGCAAATGAGGCTATGGAAGGGTGCCGAGGGCAGGGTATAAAATAAATAAAAAAATAAAATCACTGTGGTGATAAATTGCTCTTTTTTTTAAGCACCTCAGCACTCCCATTACGCAGGGTATAAAATAAATAAATAAATAAAATGACTGTGGTGATAAATTGCTCTTTTTTTAAGCACCTCAGCACTCCCATTACAGACTTAACCCCCCAAAAAAAACAACCCACCCCACCAACAGCTGAAGATGATGAAGAAGAAGAGATTGGATTTATATCCCGCTCTTCGCTCGAAGTCTCAGAGCGGCTTACAAACTTCTTTCCCTTTCTTGCCCTTCCCCTCCCCACAACAGACACCCTGTGAGGTAGGTGGGCCTGAGAGAGCTCTGACAGAAACTGCTTTTTCAAGAACAGCTGTGCCAGAAATATGGTTTGCCCAAGGTCATCCAGCAGCTGTGATCAGAGTCCGCGCACTTAACCACTACACCAAACTCGTGCACTGCACCAAACTCGTGCACAAGTAGGTTAAGAAGATGAGGTGGCATTACAGGAAGCGCTTTAGATGGTGTTTTACACATCATTGCATAGCGATTCCAAAGTGGAAGATGGACTTGAAAATGGAACAAAACAGTTTTCAACTAGAATGCCTCAGGCATGCCTCCTGAATGGGACACAAGCGGGATAGTCTCAAACAATGCTCCCTCTAAGCTGTGGAGTCTTGTGAGCAAAAATTCTACTTTGTGAGCTACTAGCATTAAAGTTGTGAGTGAGCGATTTTGGCTGCTGCATAAATTAGTTTGCTCTGGAGCCATCCTTCCTGAGCTAAGACAAAAATGTGTGAGCAGGAGGCTAAAAAACTGTGAGCTAGCTCACACTAACTCAGCTTAGCGGGAACACTGGTCTCAAAAGGTAAATATAATCCGTCAGCAGCCAGTTACTAAAACATATCAGTCTGAAATGACAGAAATATTCCGTTAGTAAACGGTTCCTGAAGAGGAATACATAGGTTGTCTGAAAAAGTTCAATGTCTGATGTTGGCACTCCCAGCGCCTTGTCTAGTTAAGACCTCAGACAGCTTTCAGCGCAGGCATTAAAGGATGCTTCATCGTGCATAACACTGGTGGATTCTGAACTCTCAGCACCAACTATGGTAGAGATTTTGTCCAAAAGGTTGAACCAAATATCCTCTTGTAAAAAAAAATTGTCCCTCCCCCAGTTGATGGCTTCCTTTAACAGGGCTCTTTTATTTGAAAGCATGCTATTCAGTTTGATTGCTGGTACTAAAATCGGGGAGCTGCCAATGGAAGAAGAATACAAAATCTTGGCGCTGAGATTGCTCCGTGCATGCCTCTGCCAGGGACAATAAGATTTTCCCAGCCTGCATTTCAAATAGAGGCTATTTGCATATGATTACTGCCTCAGTCTCAATAACAGGCAAGCCAGTTTCAGTGGCAGCCCAGTGATGCGTCCGTGAAGCGAGGTAAGTGGTTTCAAGTGATTCTGCACTCTGCCACTCTCTGTGCCGCCTGGATTCTCACAAAATGCTCTTTCTGCGCTTTGCTGCTTGACTGAAACCGCCTTTGGTGAGAGTTTCGTGTTAAAGTACAGCAAGCACCTTTATCTTTTCCCTTTCCAAATGCTCATTTTCTAAAAAGCAGGGGCTAAATGAACATCTGACAGCAGTGCTGGTTCTAGGACTCACTGTGCATTTAGGGCAATCGTGAGAAGGAGATTGGATTTATACCCCAGGCCTTCACTACCTGAAGGAGTCTCAGAGCGACTTCCCCTTCCTCTCCCCACAACAGACACCCTGTGAGGTAGGTGGGTCTGAGAACTGCTTGTGAGAGAACAGCTCTGAAAGAACTTATGACTGACCCAAGGTCACACCAGCAGCTGCATGTGGAGGAGTGGGGGACAAAAAATAGGCAAAGTCTCTCTTAATTATTCCTTTGCAGTCTTTGGTAATATGTTAATTAGAAAGGCTAGATTACAAATATAATTAAGCCAGTCTTCTATAGAAGGGGTTCTGTTCCCCCTCACCCATATGCCATAATATCCATTTTAGCAGCTGTAAGCAGAATTAAAACTAACTCAGGAACTGAAGCAGCTACCCATTTTTAGGTATATCAGTAGGCTGTTCTAATCAATCAACAATTCTTCTTCAGATTGTTGTCTCTGTGTATATGTGTGTGTGTGTGTCTGAGAAAGAGAGAATGAGAAAGAGAGTCAAATAAATAACGAATTTGCTTTTTGTGACAGAAAAGAGTGGGCTTAACAACTAAAACACAAGGATCCCACCTGTGCTTGAGTGACAGGCACAGGAGGGAAAATAATTCAGAGAGTTTCTCAATAATCAAAGAACTAATAGAATAAAAAAAATTAGTCTCTAGGAAAGCTGGGCCTGCTCAACTCGAGGGCCAGGTAGAAACAGGAACAGTGGAATCCAGATAGGGTTGCCAGCCTCCAGGTGGTGGCTGGAGATCTCCTGGGATTACAACCAAGGCTCCCTCTAAGCTGTAGAGTCTTGTGAGCAAAGATTCTGCTTTGTGAGCTACTGGCATTAAAGCTGCGAGCGAGTGATTTGGCTACTGCATGAACTAGTTTGCTCTGGAGCCCTCCTTCCTCAGCTGAGACAAAAATATGTGAGCCAGAGGTTAAAAAACTGTGAGCTGGCTCACCCTAACTCAGATAAGAGGGAACACTGATTACAACTGATCTCCAAGTGACAGTTCAACTGGAGAAAATGACCATTTTGGAAGGTGGATTCTATGACTTTATACCCCACTGAAGACCTCCCCCTCCCCAAATCCCTCTCCCCTCTAAATCTCCAGACCTTCGCCCAGCTTGCTATGGGCCCCAGTGCTATGGGGTGCCCAGAAGGTGCCCTGTCCTGTCTAAGTTGTGCCTTGGAGCCTGACTGCGCTGCATCCCCATCCTTGTTGCTGCACCAGCCTATTGGTAGCAGGGCGGCTGTGAGCTCCTCAGTGGCGGTGGTAAGTTGGGGGGCCCAGCCACCCCCCATATATGGAAAGCCTGAACACCAGGCTCTGACGTCACCGCATGTAGTCATAACATTCCCTGAACTCTGCAGTTGCCAGCTACTTTCACAAGTGTTTTAAATTGCAGTTTCTCGTGTACTCAACAAGATATTCTCTTGGTTCTTTCACTGCAGTATTCCAGACACTTCACACTAGCTTACAGTGTTACATACTGAGTTCAGTTTCCCTTGCATATTTGAGTGTATGTTTCATATAATTTACAAGCATATAATATTGGAGAGTGGTGGATGTCTGTTGTATGATGGTATTGTCAATTCTCACTCTATTTCAGATTTTTTGGGGGGTAGATCAGTGGGTTTTGCTTCAGTTTGCCACAACAAATCCAGAAGGGAACTGGGGGGTTCTGCACATCCCCTTCTTCTGCTCAGTATTAAAGCCAGCCTTATAGACTAGAATTTTCAAAGGACACTTAAAAGCACACTGCTTGCATAAAAGATGACAGAACAATGAATGTGGTTCATCACACGGCTGTCATCCCCACTTTGCATGTGAGCATAGTCAAATAATACTATGAGTTTAATAACTTCTGGTTTTCAGTATTACTTTTTATTTAACATTGACACAGCATGAGATAGTAATATGCACAAACTCATACTTTGGTAAGACGTCTTCAC
>NW_015167549.1:940525-955299 GCF_001447785.1 Gekko japonicus
AAAAAAGGAAAGAAAAGGGCAATTTTCACCCTGCGGTTTGTAGCTCCGCATACGTTATTGCGGGATGCCCAGGGCCCTAGAGAGTGGGGGGGCTGTTCATGAAGGATGCTCAAAACACGGGGGGGGGGGCTTGCCAAAGGGACTCCAGCCTCTGAATTCCCGGTGCAAGAAATGCAAAGAACCCCACCAAGACCAGGCATGGCCGGGGAAAGGGCGCCTCGACTCTTCCGCGTGAAGGTTGAGCGACCCCACTCGGGACCCGCCGGCGGGCGGTGAGGCCTGGTTCAGGAGACCTGGGGAAAGGCGGTGGAGGAGGGCCTGGAAGACCTTGCCGAACCGAACCGTCACCCGACCTCCCAGTGAGGCCCCAAAGCAACTGCTCCCCCCCCCCAGCCTCCACCCTCCCCAGCGTCTCTCCATTGCAAAGATGGGGGGGAAGCTTCGGGGAATCGACCCACCTCTTTCTTCCATGAAAATACATTCAGGAACACAACAGCGAAAAGGCATATTTAATCCAGAAATGAAGGACAGAAACTGTTGTTAGCAGAGTATTAAAGAGGAAGAGTCAACAGCCAACACTAGTCTCCTCTAACTGAAATCTCTCTCCAACACTCCACCTACTGAATTCAAACTGCCTGCTTCGCCCCACATAACCACAAGGGGACTGTTTTGACTACTCTCGTCGCCATTGTGGTGACGTCAGAGCCTGGTGTTCAGGCTTTCCAAATATAGGGGGTGGTGGCCCAGCCCCGAGATGCCTCACTGTAGCTATGGGCTTGAATGCCATAAAGTCCACCCTCCAAAGCAGCCATTATTCTCCATGAGAACTGATCACTGTAATCTGGAGAGCAGTTGTAATAGCGAGAGATCTCCAGGCCCCACCAGGGCTACTTTCAGCCAGTCATTCTCTATCAGCCTAACCTGCCTCACAGGTAGGGCTGCCAAGTCCCCCCCCCTACTCACAGGGTTTTTGTGAGGATAAAACCAAGAGCCATTCTGCATCACCATAAACTCCTTGGATGAAGGGTGGGATAAACTTGTAGAAGTCATAGTAATGGAAGAGTGGGACAAGAAGGAGACTGCTTGATGGGGAAAAAGGAGATGCAACCCTAGGATAAGGGAGTGGCCCTCATACTTGTAAACTAAATGCAGAGGGAAGTGTGTGGTGCCCGATCTGAGCTTAAATCTGATTCATAATTTGGGTGCATCTCATGCAAAATGTAATTTTAATTTAAATAGGTGCTGGCATTCATGTGAATCCCCAACCAGGAATAACACTCACCTTGAGTGAAATGAATATTAACGAATCGTTTCCTATGTGCTGCCAGCTGGACCGTATCTTCCTCTGGCTCATTTTATGAAATTATTTCAGCAAAGCTGTCGACTTGGCTTGTGGGCCTGACACGGCAAACCTCTGAAAATATGATCATATGAATTTTTGCAGGTTTGAATCTGAAAGGCTTTGGGTGGACAAAATAGAATTCACGTGGCAGCTTCAACTGAATTCTCATCTCTTCCTTCACTGCCGAAGTCCTTTCGAGGCCTTACGTTCTTGAAATAATAAAACAGGACTTACCAGAACAGAGCATGGGCTGCCAAGTTAGATGGTTAATGTGGCATCTCCATCAGGGCTTCATGCCAGGGGGTTCATAGCAAGATAGAATACCAAAAACTATCTCTCAGTGTTCAGCTGCCATGGCACAGGTTTCCAGTTTCATCTTAAGATCGGCAGCCCAGACTTTATATTTTGACACCCACAGGCAGATACCTCTTGCTGTCTGAAATTTTCTTTTCATCACGAACACATGTACGTGCCTCAATTAAAAACCAGATGGGCAGCTCAGTTTTTTCAAAAGAAATGGCCAGTATCCTGAAACCTTACTGAAACTTGTGGACACTATGCTTCCGATGACGTGATCTCTGACTCACAACATCTGCTGCTGGAATAAGTCTCGTTAGTCTCTAAGGTGATACTGGACTCCTTAATTTTGGGATTTTGTGTTTTTGGTAGGGAAGCCAGGGCAGGACCTCCTGCCCCCCTTGCCCACTTTTCCAGCTGTCAGTCAGCTGGGTCATGGGGGAAAACTGTGGGGGAAATAGTGGAGCGAATGTGGCATCATTGGGCCAGGAGGCACTCTAGCATCCACCCATAGCTCTATGGTTAAACCACAGAGTTTTTTGAAAATGCTAGAGTGTCACTGGCAACATGATGATGTCATTTCTGGGTTGCACCAGAAGTGATGACATTGTGTTTCTGGCAACATTCTGACATCACATATGAAGCCCACCTCCTAGGTAGGGTTGCCAGGAACCAGTGGACATTGGGGGGGGCAGGTTTCCTCCAGAACTGGTGTCATGCTTCTGGTCCACATGCCATTTTTGTTTTTCTCCTGCCACCACTCCAAGCAGAGGCAGAAAATAACAGAAAGGTGCGAGGGATGCCTTGCCCCCATTGGTGGAACCGGCAACCTTACTTCCAGGTGAGTCTCCTGCTGATTGCCAGCCTCAGGCTGGCAAGTCTATGGGTTGTGGGGTTTTTTGGACTTAGGTGCCTTTGGCACAGGCCTTTTGCACCTTTTGTCCTGTGCTCTGCAGGCTGGCTACTTAGGTCTCCTCTGGAACAGTGCCCTCAGGTCTCAATAGGAAGGCTTGGGCACATCAATATGGTGCTGGGAGCCTGAACTGAAGATAAGGAACTGGAGGTGGCACAGACCTAGTGGATTTGTTGATCCAGCAAGACAGTCTTCCCAAGCCTCAGACTAAATAGGCAGGGAGGTAATCAGGCTCAGCTGCACTGCTGGCTGGTGTTGAGCTTCTGCGGCTGTGCTGTGGCCAGGATCCTGAGAAGAAGTATCGTCCTCATTGCCTGGCTCTGAGACAGTCTATTTTGCGTTCTTTGGGCTGCTTCAGCCTGGGCCTTCTGTTGTCGCCATTCCTGTATTATTTATTTACTGGGAAAAAGGCTTGTTGTGGAAATAAATACAACAACCTCTAGAAAGAGGCTCTGGCCGGGTGCCCTGGCCTTGGACACCCCGTGTCAATTTGCTGTGGCGACCTCAGCAGGGTATAATAACACTGAGTCCACCATTTTCTCCAGAGGAACTGATCTCTGCTACCTAAATAACAGTTGTAATTTTGAGTGATCTCCAGCCCTCAACTGGAGATTGGCAATGATGGTTCCCCAGATGGGAATGTTTGGTTTGGAGGGTGGAGTCTATGGCTTTGTACCTGTCTGAGGTCCCACGCCTCCTGAAACCTCCCCCTCTCCACGGTCCATCCCTCACATCTCCAGGAATTTCCCACCTGGAGTTGGCAACCCTATCTCCTTTCCAGCCAACCATCAACCTAACTTTATTTCCCCTTCACTCTTCAGCTGGTGGACCTCCTGATGGCACTGGTATTTCTGGCCACCGTGTGATACAGAGTGTTGGACTGGATGGGCCTTTGGCCTGATTCAACATTGGCGTCTCTTATGTTCTTATGGGTGGGGCTATTCCTCTTCTCCCCATGCTACCCTCCTGATCCAAATTGTAGCTGGGGACAGCAGCTATTAGGCTTTGTTTCAGTGATGAGAGCTCATCATTGCTTTCCAAGCATCACAGTCAAGTAGGGGACAAACAACCTGACTGATGGAGCAACAGTGGGTGGGGCTGCCTACCTGGATGCTGACTGCTTGCTGCTGATGGCTCTAAGACCCACCTGCTGCAGTGCTGTTTAACCACTGTGGTACTTTATTTCAGGGTTTCACATGGTGTGTAAAGTACTATCAGCAAGCTAGTGGGGGGCGGGAAATGGCAGGAGAAGGGGTGTGTGACAGGCTGTTTCTATCAACCGAGGGGACCCAACAGCCTCCTATGAATTTGAGGGAACCAAATTTACTTTAATCTATAAACCTTCCCCTCAGTTACCAGGTGTTCTAAAGGTAGTGAGTGTCTAAACTTTGGATTTGCTGCTGTGAGGTAAGTTTTGTGCTGCACAAGTAGAATATGGAGGTCACTAAGGCAGGAATTGTATATTAACTACCAAGAAGACTAATTTATGCACAGATTGGTTTCCAGATCAGCAGCACAGGACTCCAGATAGACAAAAGAGAAACCTGGCTGAGGCACATTAATTTAGAGGGTAGTCTGAATTTTCGTTAATACTTTCAAGCATAAACATGCTTTTACTAATTAGCCACTAGGTTGGATTCTAACACACACACACACACACACAGAGGGAGAGAGAGGATTCCACCCACACCAGTCCGCCCTTTTCCCAGAGTCAGACTAAATGGCACAAGGTCTGTTCATTGCCAGAGACAGGCCTAACAACTGGGTACTCTGTTCTCAGCAGGGCTATTTTTGGGCAGGAACGCACAGGAACGGAGTTCCGGCTGACTCCTGAGTTGGCCACACCCAGTAGGAACTCATTAGCATAATAGGCCACACCCAACAGCAAAAACTCATTAGGATTGGCTACAGTAGGCGTGTGTGGCCTAACATGCAAAGGAGTCCCTGCTACAAAAAAAGGCCCTGGGTTTTGACAACAAACAAGGTAAACAGAATAAGAAGCAAAAGGTGGGTGACCACACTTCTGGCAACACGGGGCTGCGACCTAGTATGCTAATGAGCTGTGGTGTCAGGGTGTGGCATAATATGCTAATGAGTTTCAGCTGTTGGGTGTGGCCTATTATGCTAATTAGTTCCTGCTGGGCTTTTTCTACAAAAAAAGCCCTGGTTCTCAGTCAGAAGTAGAGCCAAAGCACTCTGCCACACAACCGAGCAGAGCCACCCTTCACTCTGACTACAGATCTCCCAGAGTTACAGCTGATCTCCAGATGACAGAGATCAGTTTCCCTGGAGAAAATGGCCACTTTGGAGGGTAGGCTCTATAGTATTATACCCTGCTAAGGTCTCTCCCCTTCTCAAACCCTGCTTTCTCCAAGATCCACCCCCAAATTTCCTGAAATTTCTCAAAGTGGAGTTGGCAGCCCTAGTTGTATCACTGAATTCTCCCCACCAATACTTCATCCTACTCTTTCCTATGACATTTTTGCTTTTAATAGGGTTTCCAGGTCCCCCCGGCCACCAGTGGGGGATAGGGGGGTAGGGTTGCCAGGTCCAGATTTGGAGGTGGAGCTTGGGGAGGACAGGAATCTCAGTGGGGTGCAATGCCATAGAATCCACCCTCCAAAGCAGCCATCTTCTCCAGGGGAATTGATCTCTGTAGTCTGTAGATGGGCTGCGATTCCGGGAGATCCCCAGGCCCCACCTGGAGGCTGGCATCCCTGTATGTACCAATGGAAGTTACACAGCAATACCGGCCTGCCATCTGCAAGCGGCACGATCCAGGATGAAACTGGGTCACACTTCCTATGGGACAAGATTAAAGTGGGAAAAAGGGCAGTGTGAAAGAAGTGTGTGAACTTTGTAAAGAAATGTTGGGCCTTTCTGCATTCAGTCTTCTAATTATTTCCTTTCATTCTGCATATGTAATTATTCTTCAGTCATGCTGAAAACTCAAGTCTCTGTGGACTATGCTTTTTGATACTCATGGAAGAAAGCGTGTTTTAAGCTCTAATTGCTCTGATCCAGCATGATACTTCCCCCTTCCCTTCAATGCCCCATGTTCTCTCTTCCATTTCACCGAGCCCTGGCTGGTGGGAGGAATTCTTCCAGGAAAATCGGAACAACATTGAGTGGATGAGGCATTTCAGTGTTAACTGGGCAATGTTCACTAACGGCCCCGTTCACATGCCGAATTTGCCATGGGAGAGCCATGATTGAATGGCGGAGTTTCCGGGCGCGATCACACTGCAACATCTGGCAAGTGGAGCACACCCGTGGCCAACCCGTGGCATACCACCAAAAATGCGCGATAAAAAATTACCTGCTCGAAGGTACTAGCAACCAGTTTGCCACGGGCTGCCTCCGGACTCCCTCGGTTTGATCACACCCGTGTGTTGCTTTTCCCTCCGGTCCCTTGTTGACGCGCAGATGCCGAGGGAAGGAACCATGGTGTGCCGCGGACGCATGGGATCGTGTTCTGGCAGCTCTAATTGCGGTGGCGCAAATAGCCCTGCCTCCCCCCCCCCGTGTTATCCGGGGCCAACATTATGTAACGGGAATAACCCAGGGATAATATACAATTATCAACACTCGGTATCAAATCAAAATGCAAAGCATCAATCCATGCATCCATTTTTGTTTTGAGGGAAATGTTTGTGATTGAAGTCTGTTTGGCTTAGAAGTGCTTCTTGAAAAACTGTTTTTTTCCAGTAGCCCTCCCATACTCCGAACCACTGTGGACTCTAAACAAATGTAAATGTTCAGCAATTGCCCTTGAGGAAACCTGTTATCATGTCAATAGGCTGCTTCAACATAGACCAAAGAGAAAGAAGCTGAAACAGGGGAGAGCAGTGGGTGGTGCTTAAATATTCACAAGAACAATTCTATTTTAAATAGTAGTATCGATTTCAAAATGGAGCAGAACAAAGGTTCGTGGCAAAAGCACTTTTGGGAAGTGTGGGGCAACAGTGTGCTGGAAGTGATCTGAATGCTGATCCCCCTACAATAAATGCAGAACCAAGAATCCCTGACACAAATCAGCAGTGAAAGTGGGAGGGAATGCAGAATGGAAGACTGAGATGTGCTCAGAAACCAAATAAAAAGACAGGTGAAGAAAGGGCCATTAACAGTCAAATCCAATGCACATTTTCTCAGACGGTAGTCTCCCTGCATTTATTGGGGAATACTCACAAGGACATGCAGATAGTCTTGCAGTTGAAGGATGGAACAGCACACTTACCTTCAAACACAGGTTTGGGAGCTCTGGCCAGTGGTGGCTTAGGACTTAAAAACAGCCTGGGAGCAAGCTCAAGATAAGCAGCTCCTGTGGTGCAGTGCAGGCGACACTTGCTCCTGACAGCAAGCCACTGAACAGGAACTTTGCGAGCTGGTTCAAGTGCCAGTCTGCTCTTGATTCCATCCACTTGGCCCCTACGAAGTATTGGTTTCGGGTGGTTTTCAGGGGAGAAGGTGGGGTAGGGCCTGAACCATGTTTTTGGCTTGCCTCTTTCTTCCTGCTAGCCCCACTCCCTCCACAATGTTCCCAGATGTGTTTGCTGCATCAACTGAAGGGAAGTTGCTGAGGAAGGGGCGTGCAGGGAAAAACCATCAGATGGTGAAAGTGTTCATTATTTCCTCTGCCTGCTGGTGGTCCACTAGAAAATGACTCTTTCCTTCCCCAAGGAGTGTTTAGAGCAGGAGTGTCAAACATATGGCCCACGGCCCAGAACTGGCCCATCCAGAGCTCTTATCTGGCCCGTGAGCAACTGGCAGATGACAGTGACTGGGCGTTATGTCCCTGTCTCCTGAACCAGTGCTAATGAGAAATGGGAGGTGGAAGTGGGAGGGTGGGCATCAGGGAGAGACTGTAAGGAAATACTGTAGAAGTGTTAATGTTTAAACATATTTGTATTTTGAGAAAAAAATAATATCATTAATTGGGTTTGCCTGTGTCCTTTACAAAGTTCATAACTCCAGTACCTGGCATTGCATCTTATGGCACACGTGGCCTGGCCCGACAAAGTGACATTTATGTCAGATCCGGCCCTCATAACAAATGAGTCTGACACCTCTGGAGGAATTTCAGACAGGCGATATATTCCGGAAGAGGAATGGTTCCCAAACAGTTTCTGGTCTGTCATTTCAGACAGAATGGTTTGAGAACCGGTTCCCTTCCAGAATATATTTGTCATTTTATACACAATTGCTTCTGTCCCGTTTAGGAAATGGGGCTGAAGCGTTTTACCTGTCAACCGCTTTCAAGTACTCCTCAGTTTACTCTCCCGGTTCCGATGCGCTTTTTCCCACCGTTTTTCGCCTGTGCAGGCGATCTCCAGCTTTTTTTTTTGAACGTTTGCTTTATAACGCTATAACGGAATAGCATTATATCAATCCCATTGGAATGCATGGAGTGTTTTGTTATACTGCTATAGTGCTATAGCGCTCTAAAGCGAACGTTAAAAAAAAAAAGCCGGAGATCCCCCACATGGGCGAAAAACAGCGGGGGGAAAGCGAGAAAAAGCGGTGCAGTCTGAAATGGCAAATCACTTCAGATCCAGCTCTTTACCGGAAGGGGAAACCCATGTGTGAAATGGCAGCCCTATACCAGTTCACTTCAAAACGGATCATTACCGGCTTGAAACCGGGTGAAACTGGGTAATGTGAAATTCCCCCCGGTTTAGGATTTCATACAAGCTCCATTCCAGAAGAGAGCCAGTTTGGTGTAGTAGTTAAGTGCGCGGCCTCTCATCTGGGAGAACCGGGTTTGATTCCCCACTCCTCCACTTGTACCTGCTGATGTGACGCTGGATCAGTCACAAGCCCTGGCACAGCTGTCCTTAAAAAAGAGCAGTTTGTGTCAGAGTTCTCTCAGCCCCACCCACCTCACAGGGTGTCTGTTGTGGGGAGGGAAAGGGAAAGGAGTTTGTAAGCCGCTCTGAGACTCCAAGTGAAGGGCGGGGTATAAATCCAATCTCTTCTTCTCTCTTCTAAATACCTTTCTACTACATTATGCAGGGTTTTCCTTAAAGATTGAAAGAATAATTGCCAAGGAGGTTGTGAAGGTTTTTCAGATTAAAAAGCAAAGCAAAACAAAACAACTGGAGAAAGATCTCCCTAAAGCAAATATTGTTGTAATTGACCCAGCCCAGACGGATGCCAAAGAGACCCTCAGCGGGCACTTTCCTGCCCAGTGAACCAGAACGGCTTGTCAGTTACCAAGTTCATATCCATTAATGTCACATCAAGCACAAAAGTCCCAGCAGGTGATTCCAAGAGCCATTTTATTGGAGAGACTATTACTTTTCCAGCAAAGCAACTTCAGAGAACATCAAGTACAAATTAAGTAAATGTCACCGAATTACTTTAAGATGACAAAGAGGGGGGAAAATGCATTTCGGCTCTGTAACAGCATATAAGAGACTAACCTGAGGCATAATATCACACTGAGCAGAACTGCTGAATATAAAAGAGTGGATTGCAATAACATACATCTAGTCAAATAACATGTGATAATGGAACTTTGAGGCACGTCCTGTAGCATTTGGGAAACTTTGAACTCTTTGGAATACTGTCCTACCTAATAATCCTATATATATTTTTATGTGGGGTTGGACCCAGACTAAATTGGCAATTCCCACTGATTCCCCGGGCACCCCCGTCGCACTGCAGACTCCCCTCACGTTGTTCCTCAGGGTCCATTTCAGGCAGCATTTCATGGAGAACAGTGGGCTGGAGGGAGAGGCAGGAAAGTTCCATTCCGTGGATGGAAAATTTAGCCCAGACCCAACCCTTTCAGTCTTCAGAGCAGTGATTTCCTGGCTGTTCTAGGGGATAGGAGAACTCTGGATCCCTCAGCAACTGGTCGTAAATTCGTCTCTGTAAAGTTCAGCAAGGGCAGACCAATTTTTTTCTGAAAGGCAGCATGCCCACCATCTTTGCTCTTACCCTGAAAAGTGGAGCCACCATTTTGAATGCTCTCTCAATATATGTAGCATGGACCTTGTTCTGTGTCAAATAAGCCTGATCTCTAGACTGTTAGTCAGGATCCTCTATGACAAATGGCGGATATACAGAGTTCCTTTGGAGGTAAACAAACAGGTGAAAAGTTTTCAGAATCACACACACTATAAAGTGACATATCCTTTGACTCCACCTTTTGTCTCACTAAGTTGGCCCATTGATAACTGTACTGCTGTTGTACATGATAGTGGGGAGCAGCGTTCCCTCTAAGCTGAGTTAGTGTGAGCTAGCTCGCAGTTTTTTAGCCTCTGGCTCACCCATTTTTGTCTTTGCTCAGGAAGGATGGCTCCAGAGCAAACTAGTTTATGCAGTAGCCCAATCACTCGCTCACAACTTTAATGCCAATAGCTCACAAGATAGAACTTTTGCTCACAAGACTCCACAGCTTAGAAGGAGCATTGGTGCGGAGTATACTGCTTTGATGGCTTCCTGTCCCCCCCCCCTCTAGGCTCTAGTTTTGAAGGTTATTGTCCGTAGAAGATAGATTTCTTTGAAACTGTAGGGGGGAAAGATCAATTGAATTACTTAAGTGAATAAGACTGCCACTTGAGTCTCCAAGGGATTATTTGAGCAATTGTATACTGTTTACAAACAAGGGATGACATTCTCCAGTTAACTGTAAAGGAAGTAAGAAGGCATGTACTTTAGTTTCGAAGGAGTTGTGTAACTTTAGCCTGTCGTCATTTTGGCTTTGTTTACTACATGGAAGGGAGCGAGAACAAAGAAGGCAAGGGTTCTCAGACCTCAAAATCGCCGTTCATACAAACATAACCATAATTCAGTTCGCTGAAGCAAAGCTGGGGAAAAGATACCAGGGCTGGGTTTATCATTTGTCTTCATACAGCAGGGCTTTGTTTCTCTATCAGTTTTCTGTATTTTGTTCTTTAAAGTCAAAGGTTTGCTCATGCAGTGTTGTGAGCAATAAAAAGCATGTGTGACCCATGTCATCTAATAATGATTGCCCCACACAGTTTTCACTAGACAAATAGAACATTTGTGTCCTCCTGATGGGAGAAAAGGGCCCAGCAAGCAGAACTATAAACATAGGGTTGCAAACTCCAGGTGACACCTCGCAATCTCCCGCTATTGACCTCCAGACAACCAAGCTCAGTTTGCTTGGAGAAACTGGCTGCTTTGGAAGGTGGGCAGTATGGCATTATAGCCTGCTCAGGTCTCTCCCCAGGCTCCACCCCCAAAATCTCCAGGTATTTCCCAACCCAGAGCTGGCAACCCAACCTAAGCTCCTCAACTTCTTCTTCTTCTTCTTTTTTTGGTGTGTATTTATGTATGTATGTATGTGTGCATGCCTGGAAGTCATGGCTGACTTCTGGCAACCCCTAATGGGGCTTGGAGGCAAGGGGGAGAGGTGGCTTGCTATTGCCTGCCTGTGCATCACAGCCCTGGTATTCCTTGGAGGTCTTCCATCCAAGTACTTGCCAAGGTCGGCCCAACCCCAGTACCCATTTTGCCTTGGGTCAAAAGGAGATGACACAAGCAACGATATCCATCACTGTTGGGTTATGGATTGCTGTTCATACCTAACTTTAGTTGTCACTCAGATAGCTCTAATGGTTTTATTGTTGCTCTCTTGTCCCGTCAGAACTCACTCTGAGAACACTTTTTTGTTGGAAAGCAAGTGACATGTTTTCTAAATAAATAAAACAGGTGTGATTCATGTGACATGCTTGTGGGTGGGTCTAGGATATGAAAAGAGGGTGGAAGTGAATCAAGGAATGCCAACGAAACGTCTATAGTCACACGGGGAAGTTTTAGGCTTCATCTGACACACAGCCCAGTAAACCGAGTGCCTCATCCCAGAAAGCATCCACATAAACTGGGGGAGATAAAATACTGTTCCAAGCAGAATAGCTCCAGAGAGCTTTCCTTCTAATCTGGAAACAGAAACTGTCTCATCCTTTATGTTTGTTTCTTTTTTGACAATTTTTACTATCACAATTCAACCACACATCGATCCTTTCTGAGACAGCTCTCTGCAGTTCGGTATTGATCTTCCTAACACCCAGCTGAGCTCTGAGCAGGAACAGGAGCAGGAGACAGAAGGGTGAGTGGTTTTTTATTTGCTTTCAGCGGAGAGGATCCAGCTGAGGATTTTGGTGGGAGAACTGGTCTGGGAGTGTGTGGAAGCGCTTGGAGTTTTTGCAGATTCCTGGCTGCTTGAGAGAGGAAAGGGCATTGTTTGACTGTGATTGACTGCAATTGAGAGGAAAAGGAAGGGGCATTGTTTTGCATGTGATTGAGTGCCTGGGTGCATTTGAATAGCTGCTGCCAGCACTCTGCTGGGGGAGGCCTCTATTTAAGGAAACACCTGGCCAGAGGCAGAGGAGACCCAGCTGAGCTCTGAGCAGGAACAGGAGCAGGAGACAGAAGGGTGAGTGGTTTTTTATTTGCTTTCAGCGGAGAGGATCCAGCTGAGGATTTTGGTGGGAGAACTGGTCTGGGAGTGTGTGGAAGCGCTTGGAGTTTTTGCAGATTCCTGGCTGCTTGAGAGAGGAAAGGGCATTGTTTGACTGTGATTGACTGCAATTGAGAGGAAAAGGAAGGGGCATTGTTTTGCATGTGATTGAGTGCCTGGGTGCATTTGAATAGCTGCTGCCAGCACTCTGCTGGGGGAGGCCTCTATTTAAGGAAACACCTGGCCAGAGGCAGAGGAGACCCAGCTGAGCTCTGAGCAGGAACAGGAGCAGGAGACAGAAGGGTGAGTGGTTTCCGGTGCCCATTCTATGTGAATTGGCTTCTCTGAGCACTACGCAAGCCAAAGAAAATTGCACTTTTGGACAAATGTGTTCCCCTAACGCAGCAAGGGAAAAGAAACCCCACAGCTCTCCCCCGCCCCACCAGATCGTTAACTTTTCCTTTGCACACTGTCTTCAGCATGGCAATTTGAGCCTGTCTTTAGGGGTTCTATTTTTGCTTCAGCAAAAAATGTCTCGGCGAGTGGCAGCGAGCGAATGTCTTAGAGCAAGGGGTAGCATTGCCCCGAGCTCGTGCCGTAGCAGCAGCAAACGATCTCCTTGAATGTCTTCCGCATCTCCAGGCTGCGGAATGCATAAATAAGGGGATCGATGACTGAGTTGCACATAATCAGGACCAGGTACGTGTTAAAATGTGAGGTGTAGCAAATACAGTGCGGGTTGGTCGGGCAGGATATGATGAGAATGAGGTGCAGGAAAAACGGTGCCCAGCAGACAATGAAGACCCCCAGGAGAATAGTTATGGTGACAGCCCCTTTCATACAGGTGCGCTGATGGGGGACCCCATCGACAGGCAGGGCGGCAATGCGTTTGACATGCAGGCGCGCAAACAGGAACATGTGGACATACAGGGAGGCCATGAGGAAAAGCATGGTGAAGAACATGGTGATAAGGCAGACAATGACGGTTTTGCTTTCATAGTAGACAATGAACATGATGCCACAGATGATGCAAGCCACCCAGATGACGCCAATCAGTGCCAGGGCTTTCCTCACACTCATGATGCTGTGGTAACGGAGCGCGTAAAAAATGGTAATGTACCTGTCGACGGCTATGACCAAAAGGTTGCATATGGAGGCAACCAAAGAGATACAGATCATTGAGTCAAAGACATTGTCCATGTGCTGGATGAAACGGTCGCCGATGACCAAGTACCCGTTGCTCAGGATGGCGATCATGACGGTCTCCAAGGCGTTGGACATACTCACGAGAATGTCTGCGGCTGCCAGGCTGCAAAGGAAGAAGTACATAGGGGAATGGAGGTTCCCATTCTTGATCACAGCAAGGATGACCAGGACGTTTTCCAGAAGGCTGGTGATCCCCAGCGTCAAGAAGACCTCTGCCTTGATGGAGACTTGTTCGCAGAACCCGTGGTCGCTCCTGCTGCTGTAAAGGGCTGAATCGTTGAGCTCTCTGCCGGTGGCATTCAACAACACTGGCTGAAATGTAAGAGCCCAGTGTCTAGTGGTGTTCATTGTCAGAGCAGATATTCCGGTCTACAAGCCACTATGGAAACAGCATCACTGCGAGGCACTGAGGAGAAAAGTCCGTCAGAAATGTCTCAAAGCTCTTCGTTGAATGAGATCGAGCAAGATGATTGGGGTGGAGTAAAGAGAGCTGTCCACTTCATTCAGAGTGAAATTCTGAATCCATTGCTCGAGAGATTTTGGTTTTTTTTGCATGTCCTAGAAATGAAATTCCTTAGAGCTCTTTATTAGAGATCAGGAAAGATGAACAGAGAAAAAGAGTCCCCCCCCCCAGCTTATTCAAAGTAGAACTCTGAATCCATTGCTCCGAAGAATTTTTTCTCTCCAGTGAAATCAGAAATCTGTAGCAAATGCTGATGATATTTCTGAAAATAAGGAACAAAATGGTGATTGTAGTCCCTTTGGTGATCTACCTGTTGATTTCAAGCAAGTGTTTTTGTGATCTGTGATCCTGTCCTAGGATTGCTGCTCGACTGGAGTGTTCAAAAGCACTTCATAGCATCTCTTCCTGCTTCATCTGTGGAGAGGAGGGGGAAGAATAGTAAAAAAAAAAAAACTCCTGGATTTTATACGTTCCTGAAAGGGGGGGAAAAAACTCCTACTTAATCCGTGCCTCACAGTGACCACTGGAGAGCAAGCACCTCTTTGACTGACAGCTGCGATCATAATACAGAGAATCCTTCTTATTCTAAGAGGCCATGATCCGATACAAAATGATTTGCTGCCCTCTACAGATCAGTGATTGTAATCGGTACACATCTTTTAAAAAGTTCTGTCGCTCTAGTACGAACGGCTGCAACGTGTTTCTGAATTCATAGATAATAAGCAAGCTACGTTAATAACACATTCTTTGCTTAGAGTTCTTTTCATTCAAGAAGTCTAAGGATGGCCAAGTTTTCCAGAATAAATGTACTGAATTTTTTTAAAAAACAGAATAAAACGAAACATTTGAGAGCAGAACAGTGGTTAGTACAACAGGTAAGGACTGCAGGTGTGGAGTTCAAATCCCCCGTCAGCCATAACGTTTGCTAGGTGATCTGGGGCAAATCACTCTCTCAGCCTCGACTACCTCACAGGATTGTTGTGAGCAGACGAGAATCATGCATGCTGGAGTGTACGGTGGCCAACCTCCAGGCGGGGTCGGGAGATCTCCTGGAATTACAACTGATCTCCAGACTATAAGGATCGGTTCCCCTGGCAGACATGGCTGCACTGGAAAGTGGACT
>NW_015167549.1:955320-957660 GCF_001447785.1 Gekko japonicus
TCCCTCTCCTCCCCAAACGTCCCTCTTTCCAGGCTCCATCTCCAAAAACTCCAGGAGTTTCCCAACTTGGAGCTGGCAACCCTACCACAGTGAGATCCTAGGAGGCAAAAATGTGATAGATATTTGATGTGCTGTCTTATTATTTATTCATTTAAACATTTATACCCTGCAATGGGAAAGATTGAAGATCAAAGAAGATGGGGACGGCAAAGGATGAGGTGGTTAGACAGTGTCATAGATGCAACAAACATGAAATTGAGCAAACTCCAGAGGACGGCGGAAGACAGGAGGGCCTGGCGGGATCTGGTCCATGGGGGCGCGAAGAGTCGGACTCGACTGTGCGACTGAACAACAACAACAACAAAACCCTGCAATTCCCCATGGCTCAGTGTGGGTTATAATTCATAATTAAAATACATTGAACCATAATAACCCCCCAACCTATAATATAATGCAGGAGAAGAAGAAGAAGAGTTGTTTTTTAAAATACCCTGCTGTTGTCTATCTTAAGGAGTCTAAAAGTGACATAATCACCACCTGCTCTTCCTCTCCCCACAACAGGCAACGTGAGGTAGGTGGGGCTGAGAGAGTTCTGAGAGAACTGTTGTGAGTGACTGACCCAAGGTCACCCAGCAGGCTATGTGAGGAGGAGTGGGGAATCAAACCTGGCTCTCCAGAGTAGAGGCTGCCACTTTTCCTCTATCTTGAGTCTCAAAGCGGCTTACAATCTCCTTCCTTTCCTCTCCCCACAACAGACTCCTTGTGAGGTAGGTGGGGCTGAGAGAATTCTGAGAGAACTCTGACTGACCCAAGGTCACCCAGCAGGCTTCTTATGGAGGAGGAGTGGGGAATCAAACCCAGTCCTCCAGATTAGAGGCTGCTGCTTTTCTCTATCTTAAGGAGTCTCAAAGCGGTTTACAGTCTCCTTCCCTCAACAGATACCTTGTAAGGTAGGTGGGGGGCTGAGAGAGTTCTGAGAGAACTGTGACAGGCCCAAGGTCACCTAGCAGGCTTTGTGTGCAGGAGACGTGGGGAATGAGACCCATTCTCCAGATTAGAGTCTGCTGCCCTTAACCACTACACCATGCAATAAAATGTCTAATGTTATGCAGCATTTGATTGTTGATAGAATATGGGATTTCATCTTTGATACCTGCCAGATTTAAACCTAGGAAGCGTGCCAGCAAGGCTAGAGTATTTTTCAGGTAAAACTTTGTATTTAAAAATGTGAATAGCAAAACTGGAAATAATGGTGGAGTAGTATTTGCAAACAGTTGGTTCAGCACTCATTCAAATGGTTTCTCTTTCCTTGTCTTCCTGATATGGGGCTGGACCCAGAAGAACATTTCTACTAATGACAGAGGAGTGGAATGATTATCATTGATTTCCCCTCCTGCAGTAAACCTCAGACTCTCCTCTCGTGCTTTTGGAAGGGGGGGGTGTGTCTCCCATCCTCGAGGACCAGCATTTTAGGGGGCATTTTAGAATGTGAGACAGTCCCACTCCACTGATGGAAGCCCTTCTACCGGCAGATGTTTTTCATGGAATCCAAGTCATAAACCCTTACTCTGATACCAGATGGTATGTTTTTCTGCCACATGCAAATATCCTGGAAATGAGTGCATTCTTACTAAAAAAAATAAAAATAAAGCAGGAAAAAAAAATCTACAGATTGTTATATTGCAGCACAATTACTGCCTTGAGCAAGGCCAGTTCAAGCCAGCAGAATGACTTTTTTCTCATTTCTCTTCACTGGAATGCAGTCGCATAAAGGAAACATTTCATAATGAAGAATGTTCATACATGGAGCAGCCACTGCTTCTCTTGCATTGTTCCTTTCTTCCTGTAATGTCTAGTGAGATATGTGACATCACTTTCTTGCAGCGCAGGGAGCCCCACCTACGCCTCACATTATTGGCTGCAGAGCTTAGGCAATGCAAAAACATGATGACATCACACACTGCACTTACAAAGAAGAGTAGGTTAAAAATGGGGTTGGGTCTTTTCTACGAATAGTTGCGCTGTGATGAGATAGGTAAAGGGTAAAGGTTTCCCTTGCTCGAAAACCAGTCGAATCCGACTCTAGGGATGCTACAAGCATGGACGGCTTCAAAAGGGAATTAGATAAGCATATGGAGCAGAGGTCCATCAGTGGCTATTAGCCACAAGGTATAGATAGGGGCTCTGGGGCAAGTGATGCTCTGTCTTCTTGGTGCTTGGGGGGGTCAACAGTGGGAGGGCTTCTAATGTCCTGGCCCCACTGGTGGACCTCCTGATGGCACCTGGTATTTCTGGCCACTGTGTGATACAGAGTGTTGGACTGGATGGGCCTTTGGCCTG
>NW_015167549.1:957950-961666 GCF_001447785.1 Gekko japonicus
GCCCTCCCACCCCCCTGGTCCAAGACAGTCCCGTGGCACCTTTAAGACAAAGTTTTATTCAGGTCCAAGCTCTCCCTCCTCTGCGAGGGCAGATCTGCACGTTCCCCCCCCCCCAATAGCTAGCAATCCAAAACAGTCCAGTGGAGCCTGAGCGGTGAGTGTTGCCTTCTGACACACTTCCAGGGGGTGTGGCATATGCAAATAAGTTATGCTAATGAGTTATGCTAATGAGTTATGCTAATGAGCTCCTGCACCTCTTTTTCTACGAAATGACCCCTGGCTGTACCTATTTATCTACTTGCAATTTCTTCCTTTCGAACTGCTAGGTTGGCAGGAGCTGGGGCCAGAGACGGGAGCTCACTCTGTCATGCAGCACTTGGGTCTCGAACTGTCATGCTACCGACCTTCCGGTCTGCAGTTCAGTATCTTAACCACTTGAGCCACTGCAGCCCTAAATGTGATAAGCTAGAAAGAGTCAATTTGATGGTATACTTACCCAATTGTAATTTAAAAGCAATCTTTATTCTAGGTTCCATCTTATCTATTTTATATGCCAATAAAGGACTGATTGATTGATTTAATACGGTTACCAACTTCCAGGTGGGACTTGGAGATCTCCCGGTATTACAATTGATCTCTGGACCACAGAGATCAGTTCACCTGGAGAAAGTGGCCGCTTTGGAGGGTGGACTCCATGGCACTGTACCCTGCTGAGGTCCCTCCCCTCCTCAGGCTCCACCCCCCCAAATCTCCAGGTTTTTCCCAAACCAGAGCTGGCAACCCTATGTACTAAGGATGGCGTTTTCCTTCTGTGCTTTCCCAGTGCAGGAAGTTCTGGTGGAAGAGCCTCCTCTGTTAGGGGAAGACCCTCTTGCACAGGGGCAAGGTGCCACTGTTAGTCAAATGCAGGGGTCTTGTTGTAGAAAAAGAGCTGCCGGAGCTCATTAGCATAACTCATTAGCATAACTTATTTGCATATGCCACGCCCCCTGACATCACCGGAAGTGACAGAAGGCCACACCCCCTGACATCACCGGAAGTGTGTCAGAAGGCCCGGCTACTTACCCTCCTGCTTCATCCTCATTCCCAAACGGAATGAGGATCGAAGCAGAGGGCGGGGTAAAGAAGAGGGCGGGGCTTCACCACGTGACCGCCCCGCCCCCTAGAGGTTCTCTTCTGGAGCTCCGTACCTGAGAGCTCCCCCCCGACTAGAGCTCTGGTCAAATGGATCTGTGGGTTTGATCTATGGAGTACTCTTGTCTGTATCATAAAGGTAAAATCTTTTTCGGAAAGCCAACATTTTATACATTTATTTCATCCGATCTTTCAGGGAAACAGTAATGGGAAAATGAAATGCTCATTCATGTCCCAAAATCTCATTTTAATCATTATGCATCCAAGTCACGCATGTCTCCAGTTAATTTTCTTAGCAGCTCTTTTAGAAGAATGTTCCCTTCCTAATGAGCCTTTGCGTCCTGTTTCCTGTTCTGTTTGCAAACTCACGGCTTAGGCAGGGGCCCTGATTATCTATAATACACATGACTCATTGGGGCAAAACACATCACGTTCCATCGGCCTGAAATACCGCCCCCCCCAAAGGAAAACAAAATAGAACTTTGGCGTTCAAATCTTGATTTCATTCTCTGTCATATTTTTATCTTCTCCCCTAGGGCTGTCCTCTTATCCCAGGACTGCTAACCTTACTCAGGAGCCTTCAGTGAGGGACCTGGTCAAAACGTTTTTTGGAAGTCCAAGTGTATAATACCAACCAGATCTCTCTTATCTGCATGCTTGTCACCCTGCTCTAAGAACTCCAAAAAGTCCATGAAGCCCACTCCAGTATTTTTGCCAAGAAAACCCCATGGACAGTATCAAAAGGCTCTGAATTACCCCCTCTCCAAAGCTACCTGTTATAATTTAGAAGTAAAATAAATGGGGGGTATTTGACAGTAACTGCATGTATCCAATTGTGGGTTTCGAAAACTAGCCTCCTGGGAATGTAATTGCCTATAGTTCTGGGAAATAATTTACGTTCATAAAGTAACTACTAACAGTGGCTAATTTGTGGAGGTAGGAAATAGGTTACTGTAATGGCCACGAGGGTAGTCTTGAAGGACTGTGTGTATACATTGGTGTAACCAGGGGTCATTTCGTAGAAAAAGAGGTGCAGGAGCTCATTAGCATAACTCATTAGCATAACTCATTTGCATGTGCCACACCCCTGACATAACCGGAAGTGTGTCAGAAGGCACCACCCACCGCTCAGGCTCCACTGGACTGTTTTGGATTGCTAGCTATTGGGGGGTGGGGGTGGGGGGAACGTGCAGATCTGTCCTCGCAGAGGAGGGAGAGCTTTTACCTGAATAAAACCTGGTCTTAAAGGTGCCACTGGACTGTTTTGGACCGGGGGGGCCTCTGCAACTTACCTGGCTACTCCTTGCTCTGACTGAGGGCTGCTGGGAGCAGGGGGTGGGGCTTGTTGCATGTGCCCGCCCCCTGGGCTCTTTACTGCCGGAGCTCCGCTCCTGTGCGCTCCTGCAGGAAATGACCCCTGGGTACCGCTTTGGTGGGAGGGTAACAGCGTTCCATGCGCCTCGGTGTTTAGTCATGCCGGCCACATGATCATGGAAACGTCTTCGGACAGTGCTGGCTCTTCGGCTTGGAAACGGAGATGAGCAGGAAACGACCCCTGGGTGTAACACTGCCAATGTTCAGGTCAATTCAGAGTGATTAATTAGAAAGTAACTGAAGAAAGAAACCCCTAGAATGTGCTCAGGGCTTTCTGTGGGCTGCATCTGTTTCCTAGAACCCAGAGACAGGTGGTCAGTTTGCCTCTTACTAGGATTCAGGTCAACAACCTTTGATTTTTCAAAACAAATGGGCAAAGACAAAGTGAAGCAGAACCTCGAGGTCCAGGCTGGGGCAGAGCCAAGATAAAACATGTCAACTTTGTGGAGGAAGCTTGTGGTTTGGGGGAAGAGCCGGGGCTCAGTG
Source organism: Gekko japonicus (assembly GCF_001447785.1). Classification (NCBI taxonomy): domain Eukaryota; kingdom Metazoa; phylum Chordata; class Lepidosauria; order Squamata; family Gekkonidae; genus Gekko; species Gekko japonicus. The sequence goes on from NW_015167549.1 coordinate 960,945, forward strand.
ACAGAGCATCTGCAGTGCGTGCAGAAGGTCTGAGGTTCCGTTCCTGGCATCTCCAGTGAAGAATCAGGGAGTGGAAAAACCCCTGCTGGCTTTGATAGATTAATGGTCTGATTCAGTATAAGCAACTTCATGAGCTGTTATTCAAATCATTGACTGAGCTGGGTCTGTCACATCTGTCCTCTCCTCTTTACAGACTAGGCACAAGCACTGGGGTCTAATTGGAACTATTCCAGTCCAGTGTATACCAACTCCCCTTTCCTCACCCACCCCCGTCAAGTCACAACCAACTTACGATAGGGTTTTCAAGACAAGAGATATTCAGTGGTGGTTTGCCATTGCCTGCCTCTGCATCATGACTTTTTAAATTCCTTGGTGGTCTCCCATCCAAATACTAACCAGGACCAACCCTGGTTAGCTTCCAAGATCTGATGAGATCGGGTTAGCCTGATCTATCCAAATCAGGGTATAAGACTCCTATTCTTGACCCAAGTATAGAAAGCAATGTAAAGGGGACCAAGTACTCAACCTGCAAGTTACTTTGGTCCCGTTCACACGGAGCATTTGCCGCGCTAAAGACACGGATGATAGGCAGATTTTCCGGGCGCGATCACACCGCAATATCTGGGAAGCGTAGTGCACCCGTGGTTAACACGTGGCTTCTTGCCAAAGATACGAAGCAAGGGCGGATGTCTGATCGTGTTTCCGCTGGAATCCTGTGGCAT
>NW_015167549.1:961864-994513 GCF_001447785.1 Gekko japonicus
TGCCGCTTCTTTGCTGCGCTGCAGGATAGCCGTGTGATCGGAACCTGACGGCATACCCACGGGACCTCCACGGGACATGTGATCGGGCTGCCACACGTTACTTTGCTCCAGGGCAAACAGCCACGCCCCCTCCCCCCGCATTTTCCAGCCCGTGTGATTGGGACCTTTATTACTTTAATAAAGTACAGATTTAAAGAGAAAGGTCTGAAAAGAAAACAAAGAAAAACAGATAATAAGTCATACTCCACCTCTCTGGGTGAGGAAGGATCCAGTATCTTAGTGTTTCATAGCAGGTGGAAGATGTGGGCACCCGGCCCTAGTCCCAGCTCTCGCCCACCCAGTGGCTCGAAAGCAGTTAAACGAGCGAGTAGACAAATGGGTACCTACCCTTAGATGGGTAGGGGGCACCCTTTTCCTCTGGCGAGGCGTGTGGTGGTGGCACCGGCGGCAGTGAGAACATCAGCGGTGGAAGGCATTGACGGCGGAGGCAGCAAGGCAACATTGGAGGCGGTGCGGTGATATCGGAGCGGCATTGAGCGCTCGAGCGATCCCTGGCGTCCAGTGGAACACTGTGTGTGGCGGACGACGGCGAAGGCGGGACCAAAAGACGCACGACGCATGATGACATGATGCACAGGCGCGACGGAGCCGTACGGACACAAGTCAGGGCCATGCGAAACACGGACCGTGTGCCGAGAGCAGTTCCAGCCAAGAAGGAGAAATAGGAGGCCACCCGGAATGCCTGAACGAATGCCAGACCAAGGACCGCCTGAGGAGAAATGAAGCCGAGCCCGAGCCCGAAGCCTGAGAGACAACAGCCACACCACAGGGGTGCCGGTAGGCTGTCCCTTCCCCTTCCCCTACTTCATGTGGCCATAGTTAGGAAAAATTGTTCTTAGAACACCCTGTAAGCCGCCCAGAGACCCTTAGGGGTTAGGGTGGGATAGTAAGTCGAAATAATAATAAAAGAAGCACAGAAATATTTCAAATAAAGAATAAATAATAAAACAGTCTCACGAGATTTCTGTGGCCCACCTTTCTTTAAAAAAGCAGACCTTCCCTTGTGATTTGGGTCCCCCCCCCCAACCCTTCTGTTTGTTTTTTTTGTTTCATATTTTTCTGCGATCCTATCTATCCCTGGCCCCATTGTGTAGATTTTTTTGATCTGCATTCTATAGCCTGGTAAAATTAGATACCACAATGCTTCAGCAGTCTAGTTTCTCTCTCGCGCTCTTCCCTCCTACCCAACACAATGGAGTAATGGTGACAAGTGACTGTCTACCTAAATAAACTTTAGTTCTTATGAATATGGCCTTCATTTAGTCACAGGGTAGACTCAGGATTGTGAGAAAGGAAATGTGTGAAACTGAGCCAAACGTTTCTTGGCATTTTCCTTGTTTTTTTTTATCGTTGGCTGAAATGAACGGTGACGATTTCTGTAACTAATCAACAAGCGGAAACAAGGAGGCTCAAGTGGCAATCTTTGGCCCTGACATGATTCCCCCTTTCATCATCTTCTTTGAAATTGGAGTCTGGCAGCTTGATTGGAAAACAACAACACTTAAGGGCTCCACAAGTCTCCCATAAAATTTGCTCAGGACCTTTTGAGCAATAAACATTGAGTATATTCAACATGGTATTGTTTGCATGCACAGAAAGAAATCAAGCTCAAGCACTCTTAGAATGCACTTGTAATGCCTTGCAATACGCTCTTCTGTTCTTTCTGGTGTTCAGATCTGGCAAATATTATCAGTGTTTTCACAGTGTGGGATATTGGCCTCATTAGTACACACTCAGGACACTGGCCTCATTAGTACACACTTAAGCATTTCACTTCATTTATACCCCACCTTTCTCCTCAATTGGGGACCCAAAGCAGCGTACACCATTCTCCTCTCTATTTTGTCCTCACAACAACCCTGTGAGGTAGGTTAGGCTGAGAGAGTGTGACTGCCCCAAGGTCACCCAGCAACCTTCTGTGGGGGAGTGGGGATTCGAACCTGAATTTTCCAGATGCTAACCCAACACTTTTAACTACTACACCACAAGGATTTCAACTGTCATCTTACAATGTGAGTGTTGTAGCTTCTGATAACATGCTTGCAAATAATCCTGAGGCAGCCATTACCTGCAGTCTTAAGAAAGAAGGAGAGAGAAGAAGAAGAAGAGATTGGATTTATACCCCGCCCTTCACTTGGAGTCTCAGAGTGGTTTACAAACTCCTTTCCCTTCCCCTCCCTACAGCAGACACCCTGTGAGGTAGGTGGGGCTGAGAAAGCTCTTTTAAGAACTGCTATTTCAAGGAGAGCTCTAACAGAACTATGGCTTGCCCAAGGTCATCCAGCAGCTGCAAGTGGAGGAGTGGGGAATCAAACCCTGTTCTCCCAGATTAGAATCCGTGCACTTCACCACTACACCATACTGGGCCACTACATTGTCCAGATACTTGACCAAGGGCTGGAACAACCCAGTTCCCTCCTTAGTCTTCAGATTCTATAAGAAAGTTGTGATTACCAGCAAGGACTTGTGATTACTGGTTACTGGAGGATACTGCTCTCTTATAGTATTTGAAGGGCTGTTACTTAGAGGAGGGCAGGGAGCTGTAATAATGGGTTTAAATTAAGGGCAGGAAGGTACCAACTGAATCTTAAGAAAAGCTTTTTTACAGTAAGAGTTGTACAGTCTAGAGCATCCCTGACAAGTGGCTTTAGTGCAGTTAGATTGGGTATTAGTACAGTTAGATTTTAGTCCAGTAGTGACTCAGAGACCAACAAGATTTTCAGGTTATCAGCTTTCTTTAAAAAAAAAAAAAAATGAGGATTTCCCCATATATAAAAAACAGTAAAGCAGAAAAAATAGACAGAAAAACACAAACAATAAGAGAAAGAAGAAAATTAATTAAACGTATCTTGAAGATTCCAAAGTTTCAAAAAGTTTATCAGTGACAAAGCTAAATACAAGAACTTGTTGCTACATTCACAATAAATACATAACCACCTACTCGTAATCAATCCACCAATTACCCTAGTTTGCTAAAATTTTAAGCTCTCTTTACTCATCAGAGCCACAGGTTTACTTTTTTCATTTGCATGCAGAAAGTTAATAAGGGGCTTCCAGTTAGCAATAAAGGTAGGTAATGTCTTCTCTTTAATCAAAGAAGTAAGTTTAGCCATTTCCGCCAGCTCCCACATCTCTAAGCATCAACCTTCTTCTGTGGGTATCTTTCCAGTTCTGAGCATAAAGTAACCTTGCTGCTGTAGTCATAGAAATAAAATTCCATGGTCATTTTCAGGCTATCTGTCCAACGATCCCAAAAGAAAAGCTTTTGGCTTCCTTTGTGTATTAGTTTCTTAAACATCTTCTGAATTTCAAATACCTCGGGGCAATGCCATACTGACTGCAAAATGGCCATATATGTATGCAGAAGGTACAATAAAATCTGATGATCAAAGAACTGAAAAGTGGCATGGAGTGTGGAAGCTACCATAAAACCTGATAACCAAAGGAAGTGAAAACAGCATGTAATGCAGAGGGGGATTTCTGTTCCAACTGTGGGTTTCGTAAAACAACAGAGCGAAAAGCCAATGCAGAATCAGCCAATAAATTCAACGCCCGGCCCGTTGTGAGCATAAAGGAAGTAACTTCAATGAAGGCTCAGGTTATTGGAGAATCCTCTCTGGCGCTTACCAAACTAAAAGATGTGCTCACAATTGACGAGCCAGCTGATGTATTTGTGGGCCCTTGAAAATGTCAAGACTTCTCCAGGATTGTCTGATTGCGTCTGCCCATCACTCCAAGGCTACTTGTGTTGATTAGCTTGGTCTAACGGCAGTTCGAGTGGCCTTTCCACCATCCTTGGAATTGGAAGAAGTGTAGTGAGAGGCTCTAAATGGCCGTTGTGTGATGGATATTGATCAAACAATAGCATTATACGCCTGAAGTGGGGACTGGTTATTTGCATTTGAGTGGAACCCTCCAGCTTCCTAGTTGACAAATGCTCTACATTGAGCTGATGTATGCCTCCCGATCCTAAATGTGTTTATTCAGAAGCCAGCTTTATTGATTATAAATGTGCATTGTAAGTATTCATAGCACCTTTTGAACTCTGACAAATAGCTTTGCAGAACGGGAGGAGGGAGAGGCATTGGCGCGATATAACTGCATAACTTGCCTGCCCATTATGAATAGCATGTCTCATTTGCCTGGTGTCCTTTACAATTTTCAAACGGTTATTGAATGCCAGTCATTTGAAAACAAATTAATTTGTGCAGTTCCGCTGTTAAATTGCTCAAAAAAAATTATGAAAACAAATAGACCGTGTGTGTGTAAAGTGCCGTCAAATAATAGCTGACTTATGGTGATCCCAGCAAGAGGCTTTCAAGGCAAGTGAGCAGCAGAGGTGGTTTTGCCATCACCTTCCTCTGCAGAGCCTTCCTTGGAGGTCTCCCAAGTAGTGACCCTGCTTAGCTTCTGAGATCTGATGAGACAGGCCTGGACGGTGCCACCTTCCCTCCCAAAGAGAGCATGTAACTCATCCCTTTTTCTTTCCTATCAAAAAGTAACATACTAGGTATACTCCAACTGAGCAATGATCAATTTTTAAATTCAACAGGTTGGATCCAGACTAAAACTGAAATTTCTACTGATTCCTCCTTTCTTCTCCACACCCCCATATGCCATTCTTCAGGGTTCTCTGTCCTGCAGCAGCATCATGTTGTGGAGATCTGTGGGCTCCATTGGGAGGGGGAGGCAGGTAAGCTCCGTTCTGCTATTAGAAAATTTAGTCTGGATCCAACCCAATGGTTGCTATGCAGAGGGTAGTTGCCCTGAAAATCTGATACAACCACCAACAAGAACACATGAACACATGAAGCTGCCTCACACTGAATCAGACCATTGGTCCATCAGGGTCAGTATTGTCCACTCAGACTGGGTGCAGTCGTCCAGGGCGTTAGGCAGAGGTCTTTCACATCACTTCCTACCCGATCTTTTAATTTAGCTGGAGATGTCAGGGATGGAGCCTAGGACTTTCTGTATGCCAAGCAGATGCTCTACCACTGAGCCATGTTCCCTCTCGAGTAAGCTGAAGCCTCATTAGTTCCGACAGTGTTTAGGCATGACTGATTTTCTTTTGGGTGTGGCCTGTAAGGTTCTCTCTATTCCATGAGAAATGGGCACCAGGAACTCACTTGCATGCCTCCAGGAGATCATGGGTTCTGCGTTGGGGTTCACTACTGTAGGTTGTTGATATTACGTTTTTTATTTATGAATGCATGATGCTGACTTTATAAGGAGTCACAACCAGTGTTCCCTCTAAGCTGAGTTAGTGTGAGCTAGCTCACAGTTTTTTAGCCTGCGACTCACACATTTTTGTCTTGGCTCAGGAAGGATGGCTCCAGAGCAAACTAATGTATGCAGTAGCCAATTCGCTTGCTCACAACTTTAATGCCAGTAGCTCACAAAGCTGATTTTTTGCTCACAAGACTCCACAGCTTAGAGGGAACATTGGTCACAACATTGGTTCATCTAGCCCAGTTCATCTGACATCAGCACTCGAGTGTCTCAGACACAGGCCTTTCCCTTCTAGATACCACAGTGGATAACATCCAGGGACAAATCTTTACAAAGAGCCACGGAAGGCTCGAATCAGATCTAGGCCATGGCTCTCTGAAGAAGGAAGGGAGATCAACATGGCCCTTCCTCAGCTGCTTTTTGAGCTGTGGGGGAAGCATAAGGGGACTTTATAGGCAGGCCTCCCAACAGTCTAGAGAGGAAAAAATGTCCTGCCCCTTTAAGAAAGACTTAATGTGTGGAAACGGGCAGGGTAAACTTTCCTCAGCATGGCGATAAATGACATCACGTGGTAAAAAAAATACAAAGTGCTCCTTTTCATAAAATCAGTAAGGGCTAGTAGGCCAAATCAGCTATACAGCCTACAACCAATATGAGGAGTGAAAAGTGAAACTAAAGCAAAGGCTTTTTTCTTAAGGGACCATGTTAAAATAACTATATAACTAAGGGAACATCACCAAATTCACAGCTCCCTATAAAAACAGGTACCTGTATGCAGGGGTCATTTTATAGAAAAAGAGGCGCAGGAGCTTATTAGTATAACTCATTAGCATAACTCATTTGAATATGCCACACCCCCTGGCACCATCAGAAGCGTGTCAGGAGGCAATACCCACTGCTCAGGCTCCACTGGACTGTTTTGGATTACTAGCTATGGGGGGGGGGAAATGTGCAGATCTGTCCTTGCAGAGGAGGGAGAGCTTGTACCTGAATAAAACTTGGTCTTAAAGGTGCCACTGGACTGTTTTGGATCGGGGGGCCGGGGGGGGGGCTCTGCAACTTACCTGGCTGCTTCTTGCTCTGACTGAGGGCTGCTGGGAACAGGGGGTGGGGCTTGTTGCATGTGCCCGCCCCTTGGGCTCTTTACTGCCGGAGCTCCGCTCCTGTGCGCTCGTACAGGAAATGACCCCTGCCGGTATGTTTCTTGCAGTACAGCAAATATCAGTGTCAAGGCTCTCTTACTGCTTTTAGCCTGAAAACAGGTGATCTGAGGCTCTGTTGTTGACAGATCTAGATTGGGCCTGAGGCCCTTTGCATGCAAACCAATAAATCCTTCTGTTGAGCCAAGAAACCTCTCTAGAATATTGCATAAATTAAAGCCACACACAGCTCTTGCCTTACCTTAAATGCATAAATTAAAAGCATAAATTAAAGCCAAACACAACTCTTGTCTTATCTTGTCAACTTGATTTTTCAATTTAAATTATAGTAGAGCAGAGTTTGGCGCCACCTTCTGGTTTGAAAGTTGTTTAGAAGAACACACGGGAAGCCAGCTGTCTACTAGAGAAGAAAAGTAAAGCACCCCGCCATACTGACAACCAGTTGCACAAAAAAAAAATCAAAATAAAAACCAAAGCCACGTGTTCTTTCTTAAGTTCCGGTGTCAGGGTAAAAAATAAAAAATAAAAAAGTTATTACGTATTACTTATCTAGGCTGACTGGTAATTGGCTGCTTTTCTTGTGCTCATTGAAGGAAATTTAACAAGAAAGCTTAGGGGGGAAAGAGGGTCACACACACACACAGAGCTGCCTTATACCAAGACTGACCATTCGTCTACCAGCGTCAGTATCGCCTACTCTGACTGGCAGCAGCTCTCCAGCTCTCCTTCACATTGTCTCCTGCTTGATCCTTTTAACTAGAGATTAAACCTGGGAATTTCTACATCCAAACCAGGTGCTGTACCACTGAGCCAAGGCTTTCTCCCCTCATTAATTAGAGTGTAATTTGTGGGAAGAAACAGGTCACACCACCTCCAGATAACAGCTTGGCAGAAGAAGGGGCTTCCTTGCCATGCCATTTCCACAAGTAAAAATGGCTACGGGGGGTGGTGATAGTGTGTTCCACTGCTGAGGTCCAGGTGTCCTGAGTCACATGATCCCAGGACATATGGACCCCGGTAGCAGGACTAAGAGGCCCCACTGGGAGGTGTCCTGAGTCACATGATCCCAGGACGTATGGACCTGGGTAGCAGGACTAAGAGGCCCCACTGGTAGAAGAAGAAGAAGAAGAGAAGAGATTGGACTTATATCCCGCCCTTCACTACCCAAAGGTGTTAGCGATTTCGGCTCACAAAAATGATGCGCCAGGGAAGGCTGATGCCCTCCTTTCACCGTGCCATGCTCCAGAACTGAACTGGGCTCCACAAACCTGTTTTAAAGTGAGCCCACCCACATTATACATGTGACTCCATCACATGTCTCATGTAACGAGGCCCTTAGCCTGCCTTCACATGTAAGTTACCCATTGCGCAATGACAATGTTTTATGCACTTAGCAGGAAACAGCAAATGGGGAGGGAAGATGGTAGACAGTAGATGGTAGATGTGCAGCTGGCTCTTCTGCACATAAAATAACATAAAATAACATATGCAAATCCTTCAGCAATAAATAACTTGTCAAAGGTCTGGCGCAGAGATGATTTTCAAAGGGAATTTAACAGATTCACAGAGATGAAATCCATCAGTGGCTACCAGACACTGACTAACTTCCACGTCCAGAGGTAGTAAGCTCTGAGGACCAGTGCTGGGAGGCAACAGCCTTGAGAGGCCTTAGCATCTATGGCCCTCTGGGTAGGGTTGCCAGCTCTGGGTTGGGAAATTCCTAGAGAGTTGGGGGTGGAGATGTTTTATGCACTTAGCAGGAAACAGCAGATGGGGAAGGAAGATGGTAGACAGGGATGAGCACATGCATGTGCAACTGGCTCTTCTGCACATAGGATAACATACGCAAATCCTTCAGCTATAAATAGCTTGTCAAAGGTCTGACACAGAGATGATTTTCAAAGGGAATTTCACAGATGAAATCCATCAGTGGCTTCCAGACATTGACTAACTTCCACGTCCAGAGGTAGTAAGCACTGAGGATCAGTGCTGGGAGGCAACAGCCTTGAGAGGCCTTAGCATCTATTGCCCTCTTGGTAGGGTTGCCAACTCTGAGTTGGGAAATTCCTAGAGAGTTGGGGGTAGAGCTTGTAGAGGGAGCTCAGTATGTGTGTGGGGGGATACCATAGAGTTCATCCTTCCAAAGCTGCCATTTTCTCCATCGGAACTGATCTCTGTAGTCTTGAGAGGAGCTGTAATTCCAGGGGATCTCCAGGTCCCACCTGGAGTTTGGCAACCTGATCTAGGGCAACTGGTCGGCCCCTGTATGAAACAGGATGCTGGGCTAGAGTAACCACCGGTGTAGTCCAGGAGGGCTTTTCTTAGGTTCTAACTGGAAATGCCAAGTATTGTAGCTGGAAAGTAATGCGTAGAAGGCATGAGGTCTTTCTTGGAAGCTATGACTCCTCCCTCATACCTGTCATGTTTACAAACTGGTGAGAAACATAGAACCCTGCCTAGGAAGTTGTCTCAAGGAGCTCACAGCAACTTACATTGAATCAAATACAGGAAAGGCCTCAAAGGAGCTCAGATACAGCTGTATGTGAAGAAGTGAGCAGTGACTCACGAAAGCTCCTACCCTGCCACAAATTTTGTTAGTCTCTAAGGTGCTACTGGACTCTTGCTCTTTTCTACTGCTACAGACAAATGTGGCTACCCATCGTGACTTGTTCCTTTAAGAGAGGCTTGATGTGTAGAAATGGGCAGCCAAATCTTTTCATGGCACGGGCATAAATTACATCACCTGGCACACGGCATCCCATTAAGCCTCTTTTAAAGGGACAGGACTTTTTTCTCCAGTCAGCCGGCAACCCTAAGAAAAGATGCCATTGGCAAAACATCTTCTTCTTTGCAACTGTTAAAGTGCAATCATAAGCCTGTCTACTGAGAAGGAATCTCTGTGGGCTTCGGTGGGACTTGAATTTGCAACATTTATTTATTTATTTATTTTATACCTCGCCCTCCCTGAGAATGGGATCAGGGAGGCTTACAACAGTGGCCCAATTGCCAATAAAACCAATACAACAATATACATCATTTCACTATAAGTTAAAACATAAAATCATAAGGTGCTATTCAGTTCTACAATTCGTTGCTTGCGATGGCGTAATAAGATGTCTCCAACTTAAAGGTACAGGATCCATGTTACTCTTTGTAGCCGGTGACTGGCGCCGTGTTTTTATTGTTAAACTATGTATGTTGTTGAATGTCATGGTGGTGTGGCCACTAGATGTCTCTGTTGGCTAGCTGGATTCATTCTCGAGCACTCCTAGAAAGTTTGTTTTAAAATTTAAATCATTCATCGGCAGCCTCTGTTTTCCCCTTTCATTCTTAGGGGTGGGTGGGGCTTATAATAGACAAAAGAATCTCCCATCCCCAGTTTTATCAACTTTCAGCTATAGTGCAGGATATATTTCTCACTTAAAACAAATGGAATTAAAAGCTGTCTTTGTACATGGATGTGATCCCCCCCCCACAAACACGTCTTTTAATTTGAAGCTGTGATCCCTGCTGAAATGTCTCTCTGGTAGCAAAATGAAAACATGAAATTACGATTCATTTGGAAAACGTTGAGGATCACCAGATACTGTATTGATATGACAAAATGTATATGCCGCCTTTCTGCCCTCACGAGGGCCACCGAGGCAGCTAACTAATTAAAACGCACATAATAAAACCACATTTTAAAAATGTTAAAGCCAACCCAAAAGCCCAAACACATCATTAAAGCCATCAAAAACAGAGCTAAAATACATACAAAGATATTTCTAAAAAATCATTTAAAATATCGGTCAGGAAGGAGGGATCGCCAATGGAACACCAAACAAAGCAAAAAATATGATATGTAAGAATATCGTAGCATATAGGCACACACAAGCAGAAATTGCATATTTGACCTGAACTTCTGAAGTCTGAAATATTGTGCCAAGTGACATACCCTGTTTCCCCGAAAATAAGACCTACCCAAAAAAAGCCCTAGCAGGATTTCTATGCATTTGTGGTATAAGCCCTAGTGTGTCTTCTTGAGAAAAAAATAAATATAAGACAGTGTTTTATTTTCGGGAAAACACGGTATTTAAATCTTATGATATGAGGGGGATCCGACAAGCCTCCTTCTCCCAGCCTCAGGAGCTTTCCTACAGCTCTCATGGCTCCAATGGAAGAGCCACTGAATTTGGAGGCAGGATTCTCAGGTTGAAGGAAGGCTTCAGACCTGAGCCAAAAGGAAAGGTGAGGTATAAATATTTAAGCACACCAACCAACTTTTCTCAGTACAGTGGTAGGACAGGGGTGGGATCCACTTCTCCGAATGCAACCCAGCTAGAAACCTGATCTTATGAGTTAACAATACTGACAAGAGCAAGATTCAAGTTCAGTAGCATGTTAATGTCCAATAAGATTTCCAGGGATTTTGAGAGACAGAGCGTCTTTCATCAGAGACTGATAACCGTAGAAGACAGACCTGTTCAATCCATGTCTGAAGAAGATGAATGCAGACGGAACCCAATACCACCAACCATCAATCCTTTCTCAGATTGACAGGAGGGTTGTAGTTTGTTTATTTATTTACAGAATTGATGCCCCACATTTCTGCCCTCATTATGGCCACCAAGGGCCCTGCCCCCTACAGAATAGGCAATAAGCATAGCTGTCTAATAATCTGCATATAACTTACATAGGCCTGGCCCAAGGGCTGGCGTGGCTATCAAAGTCACCATCTGTAATGTTGAACTACCACTGGAGACACTGGAAGGGCCAGTTTGGTATAGAGGTTAAGTGCGCGGACTCTAATCTGGGAGAACTGGGTTTGATTCCCCACTCCTTCACTTGCAGCTGCTGGATGACCTCAGGCAAGCCATAGTTCTGTCAGAGCTGTTCTTGAAACTAGCAGTTTCTGTCAGAGCTCTGTCAGCCCCACCTACCTCACAGGGTGTCTGTTGTGGAGAGGGGAAGGGAAAGGAGATTGTAAGCCGCTCTGAGACTCCGAGTGAAGGGTGGGGGTATAAATCCAATTGCTGCTGCTTTCTTTTCTTCTTCCTCTTCCTCTTCTTGAAAGTTGTGTGAGCCAGTGGCATGCCTAGCCTATTTGGCACCCAGGGTGGATCATTTTTTTAACACCCTCCTCCTCCTCCCTCTTTTTTTTTGCCATCAAGTCACAGTTAACACGGTGACCCTGTAGGGCTTTCCAGGCAAGAGAAGTTTGGAGATGGTTTGCCAATCCTGCTGTTGCATCAGCCCTGCTTAGCTTCTGAGATCTGATGCGATAATGCTAAGCTGTGGCTATCCAGGTCAGGGCTCCTCCTCTATAGGACAAAATTATTTTCAGTAATAATCATGAAATAAAGCGAATGATAATCATGGTCAGAAAATAGGTTCAGGTGTGTTGATCTGAAGCAGTAAAACAAAGTTTGGTCTTAACGGCGCTACTGGCCAGAAGAGAAACACAGATAGTGAAAATTTTCATTTATTTATTTATTTATTTATTTCACTTTTGCCCCGCCCTCCCCGCAAGGCGGCAAGGCGGGCTCAGGGCGGCTTCCAAAAACAGACAAGCAGTATGCATTCACAATAAAAATACAAGACATCATTTAAAACACAACCAGTCAATATAAAACATTCATTGGATGGCGATAAAGCTAAAGTGCAATTTAGGGACGCATTCAGCGGTGTCCACTGCGCTAGGTCGTTTAACTTCATATATACAATCATGACAGTAAAAAATATTCAAATCCCAACACGCTATTCTATCATGAGAGCCAGCATGGTGTAGTGGTTAAAGGGTCAGACTAGAATCTGGGAAACCCAGGTTCAAATCCCCGCTCATGCTCATGGAAGCTTGCTGGGTGACCTTGGGCCAGTCACATTACTTTCAGCCTAGCCCTGCCCTGGATAGCCCCAGGGTAGCCTGATCTTGTAAGATCTCAGAAGCTAAGCAGGGCCGATGTGGAGGCAAGCAATGGCAAACGACCTCCAAAGTCTCTTGCCTTGAAAACTCTGCAGGGTCGCCATAAGTCAGCTGTGACTTGACTGTGAAAAAAAGAAAAAAAGAAATTCCATCACACCACTTGTGTTCTGAGCAGGCACTTGGGAGGGCTTCTGTTCTCTGTTTTGAAGCCCAAGAGCTGACCATCCCAAACATCTACAAGGCATTTTTGAGAGCTTGGAGTCTGCCCTTGTACTAACTTTTACTAACCAACACTAGCCAAAGCATAACAAAATAGTGATCACAAGCTTCACCCCACTGGATGTTAAGAAACTCACTACCCACAAAAGAAGATGCCCCCATTCGCCATTATTTCCAAAGGACTAAAGTAAAACCAGAGAATCTGTGAAGTAGGGATGTGCATTTGTTTAGGATGAACCGAAAAACAAACCGAATAATGCTTATTTGGCATTATTCAGACCTGCCGAAACCCTAATCAAATTCCCTAATCTGATTCAGCTGGCTGAACAGGGATTCCACGAATGGAGGCCATATATTTGGCATCCATTTGGGGAGTCCCTTTGCTGGGGGAGGAAGAGAAAGTGTTTAAACTTAAAACACTTTCCCTTGCTTCTGGGGCTCGTGCCGTCTCAGTGGAGTGACTTCCCTTGCTGGGGAGTCATGCCGTGAAGGCAGCACGAGCCCCAGAAGCAAGGGAAAGTGTTTTAAATGTAAACACTTTCTCTTATTTCCCTTCTGTCGGAAGGCTGGAGAAAGCACAGGGAGGCATTTAAATTGCCTCCCCACTCCTTCCAGGCCTTCCCTGGCTCACCCGCCTTGGCGAGCAGGCCAGGGAAGGTGGGGGGGGGCTGGCTCCAGGCCTTACCTGGCTCTCCCTCTTTGGCGGTCAGGCCAGGGAAGGCAGGGGGAGGCATTTAAATGCCTCCCTGCTCCTTCCAGGGCCTTCCCCAGCTCGCCTGCCTCAGTGGGCGGGCCAGGGAAGGCAGCAGGGGCTGACTCCAAGCCTTCCCCAGCTCTCCCTCTTCGGTGGGCAGGCCAGGGAAGGCAGGGGAGGCTAGCTCAGGGGGCAGCAGGCTCCCATCACTGAAGGGAAAGCAAACTGTCTTCCCTTCAATGAAGGGAATGTGCCACCTCTGTGGTACAAGTCTGGGGGGATTTAAACTTTAAACCTCTCTGGAGTCAAGGTGGCACGCTCCCTTCAGTGATAGGAAACCCCCTTCAAGGGTGGATTATTATACCCTATGGGGACAATCCCCATAGGGTATAATTGAGCTGAATGAATTTGGCTAGTCCGATAATTCCTGAACCCCAGTATCATACCAATACTGGGATTTGGGAATATCAGCAAATACCGAAATTTTTTGAGTTTGGTAGATCCGAACCCAAAAATTCTGAATTTTTTTTGGTGCAAACCCCTACTCTGAAGTAGAAACTGAAGGGAAGGGGGCATTTTTGCAATCCCAGCAGAACTAGTGCAATGTCTGGAGTACCAAGCAGTACCAGTGTAATCACAGAGTGCCCAGCAGAACCCCGTGCCATTTTGGGAATGCCAGCTGATGTCAAGCTCATAACCACGGTCCAAGCGGGGGGGGGGGGGGGTAGGAGGGGGAGCAGCAGAACCACCAGTGCCTTCTGTTCATAATATTAACAAAGGTATTCTACGATGCTGCTTTTGAATACATTCTGTCATCAAGCAGGATAGGGATGAAAAGGTCTTGAGACCAAGAAGTGAAAATTAAAGGGGAGGGGGGCATGGAAAAATTAAATGAAAGGAGACAGAAATGAATGAGAAACATGTTGAAAAGAGGGAGAGAAATTAAGAGAGGGAAAGGTGGTTTTATCTGTCTGCAACATCCTAACCACTGCTTTGCAAGATCTGGTTGACCTGAGTGCAAGGAAAGGAAAAGAGAAAGGCTAGACTCTTATAGAAAATGACCTGCAGGCTGGCAATTACTGTAGCAGCTATCGACATTCTGGCTTGGTTGTACCATCTGTTAAGCCAGTTCGCTTCAGTCTTGGAGTTTAGCCGATCCTAGAGTGCTTTTTGCCATGCTCACACTTCCTTGTGCCCCTAGTGGCTCCAGCCAGAACTGCATTTTAAAAATAAAAGGGAAGAAGACATTTAGCTGGACGCCACATGACATGTGGCTTCGAGGGCCTTCCTCAAGCTGTGCCTAGGGCGAATTGCACGCCCTGCCTTGCCTTTGGTACGCCACTGGTGTGAACCAATGCTACATGTCAAACCACACCCATCAGCCAATTGTGTAACACACCAGGTCAACTCGACATTAGATATATTTCACTGTCTTTGTCATCCTTTGTTGCCCCCGGCAGATCCACCCCATGTCCCTTATCAAAAATGCAGCTGTTGGTACCCTCTTGGCCATGCACATCTGTAAGATCATAAGTACGCCTTGCAGTTCAATTCAGAATGGTTGTTGCAGCTTCAGAGCACAGCAGGATGGATTTAACACAAATTGTCCCATATATCCAGAATCCAGTTGCCTGCAAGGTACGTGTGCGCATGCTGTTATTGATGGGGGAAACTATATATAGAATCCTAGGAATCATGCCGTAACGTGCAATCTGCTATTTTTGTTTGCAAATGGAAAACAAATATGGTTTTAGGTCTGATCATCCTTGATTGCTGATGAATGAAGCTTCTGCATCAGAATTAAATTCCATTGCGAAAATGCAGGGAGGCTTCAGACGGAGGTCTGGTTCATGTGGCTAAGGTCTTGTGGGTGGCCTCAGATACAGACTGAAATGGAAATCCTCAGCAAGACAAGGGAGGGAGGAGACAAGCCGGGTTGGAATTGGTGTAGGCAAACAGCCCTGCATCTTTCCATCCACCAGTTTTTGTCTAACCACTGAGAGAAACTTTTATATATCACCTGTCGTGCTTCATTGGTAAGGTGAAAGGTGCAAATATCACCTGTCGTGCTTCATTGGTAAGGCGAAAGGTGCTAGCAGGAGCCCTGCCTTCTTAGGTTCTGGCCTCAGCATTACCATGGGGAGTGGAAGAGACTCTGCACATGCCCAGAGGCATACACCTCTTTTGTCCAGAGTTGAGATATTAACAGCCCTGAAAGTGAAAGAAAGACAGAATGAACCAGGACTGAGTGCTGGCGAGTCAAATGAAGTTCAGAGCCGCTTCCTCTCTTCTGTGTTGCACAGACTTAATCAAGGGTCACCCCGAGATAGCACTGCTGCTCCCGTGCTTAATGCAGGGCATTCAGAACTGATTATTGCAAGCAAACTGAGTGAGTGAGACAGAGATAGAATGCATCTGGGTTTGAGTTTAGTGTCTGAAGAGGTTGTGCCAGGATTTATTAACATGGGTTCATGCAAGCCCAACTGATCCACACTGTAGCTAGCCATGCCTTTGATGCCCCCCCCTCTGTTTCCCACTTTTGAAGCAGCCCCTGAAGACTGTCCCTGACGAAGCTATTCCACTTGCAGCTAGTAGCAGGCGATCACAAACAGCTCCATGCCATATAAAGCTTTCCCTATTAGGTTTGCCAGCCCAGCCCTGGAAAACAGCATTGACAGGAAACCCGGAAGCGATGGCACATCTGCCCTGTAAAGACCATAGAGACTGGTGGAAATCCTAGAGTGCCACAGTCACCTGTGATGTCACTTCTGAGGTTTTGCCAGGAAATGGTATCATGGCACTGGCAATCCATTTTCTCCTCCTTTTCCTCTGCCACTACGTTGAATGGTGGCAGGCAATTGAGTGCTGCAGTGGGGGGATTGCGTGCTGCCACTTGGAAGCTGGCCAGTGGCATGCTAGTTTTCTAGATGGAGGGATTCTTTTCTGCAGGGAAGGGCATTGGATCATTTGAGACCCACCTGCAGTCTTAAGCGGTCCACAGAGTTCTGGTTTGCCATCCAGATTTCCCCATTTCCAGTCAACCTGCTGTACTGTACTAGTTAAGTACAACACAGATGGAGAAGGGAAGGAATTTTTTTTTTGTTGCTCTCCTCCTCCGGTAAATGTTTCTTGACCTGCCTCTTTATCTTTCCCCGGAGATCCATAACTGTTAAATGTATTGCTTTCCTCTCCTTTGTGTGTTGCAGTTTGATGCAAAAATTGCAGCTTTATTTGGTGTGCCGTGCACGCCAGTCCAACCTAGTGATATCGTGGTCCAGTAGTTGAATACCTAGCTAGGGCCACAATTTTTCCAAGGGGGAGGGATTCCCTACCAGCACCCATGCGGCGTATCTTTCTTCTTCGGCAGGCCTCGTTGTTCTTTGACGATCCTGGCTGACTGGCGACCATCTCCTGGGCAGGCTCAGTGGCTTCCGTTGATGTGCAGTTGCTCCGGGGCGCAGCTTCCGGCTATGCGTCCCATCGGGCTCCTGCCGTGCTGCATCCCCTCGTCGCTGCGTCATCCGGCTCCGCCTCCGCCTCCACTCGAATTGGTCGCCGTCTCCTGGAATCGCCGCTGCTCCGCCGCCATTGCTCTCGCCACTCCGCTCCGCCTGTTGCCACCGCCGCCATCGACCGCACTCCTGGCACGAACCCGGAGGAGGGTGCCCCCTGCCACCTAGGGCAGGTGCCCATTTATCTATTTGTGTTACTTTCGAACCACTGGGTTGGCGGGAGCTGGGACTGGGGCCGGGGGCTCAGCCATTGTGGCTGTTCGCTATAGATGTTACCTGCAGGCGTCGTACTGCCTGCACCACCGCTCCCACTGTATGGAGATGATGCCTGTTTTGCACAGTTGTTGTGAAGATTACGACATAATGTATATTCAGTGCTTTAAGCACTTGAAAGTACTGTTACTGAAATCACTCCCTCAGTAACAAGTTTTTATCAACTACGAAAGATGGCAGCTTCTATCCAAGAAGAATGAACATGTGCTGTAGAATATGGCTGTGTATGTTGCTCAAAGCTAGAGTTGCCAGGTACGGATTGGGAAATACCTGGGGTTTTGGGGGGTGGAGCCCGAGGAGATGGGGTTTGGGGAGAGGAGGGACTTTAATGGGGTATCATAAGGGGCGGATTAAGGCTCACTGGTGCCCTAAGCACTGGCCAATCTTGGTGCTCCCCTCCTTTCCACACTGACCCAGTCCATTTTAGTTGTTGACCTGTCTGACCAGATATACAATGCAGATTGCAGCAGTACAAAAATGTATTCATATGATAACACAATATACTGTACAAACTAAGCTTTTCACCCTTTTCCCAATTTTGTGGTGCCCCCTTTGTTGGCCCTGGTGCCCTAAGCATGTGCTTAGTCTGTTTAATGTTTAACCTGCCCCTGGGTATCATGCCATAAAGTCCACCTTCCAAAGTCACAATTTTCTCCAGGTGAGCTGATTTCTGTCACCTGGAGATGAGTTGTAATCGTAAGAGATTTTCGGCCACCACCTGGAGGTTGGCAACCTTAGTGGTAGCTGAGATATTTGCAAGATGGTTTGTTGCACATTCCCTCCTGTGTGAAGGTAGGGGTTGTGACTGCCTGGGCCCAGGCTTTTTCAGTGGTGTTCCCCTGTGATCTGGAACAGCCCGCTAGGGGATGTAAGAAAGAGGCCGCCACCACTCCTATAATCTAGAAAAAGATGTACTACAGAGTTCTTTGGAAGAGCCTTTGAAGGAGCATAATTGTTTTTCCATTGTGAAATATGGGCTGTCATATTGGCACAGGTCGCTTTTGGTGTTGTTTTGGTGGCGGGACGAGCCAATAGATAATGGAAGCACCTGAAAATGTGCTTGCTTTCCACAGAGAGAGAGAGAAAAAGAGAGAACTCCACCTGGGGATCTGCATCAGTGTTGGAGAAAGGCTAGAAGTTAATCCGATTCTCTTTGATGTTCGGAAAGTGCTGCCAAGTTGCAGTGAACTCATGGTCGCTTCTGTAGGATTTGCAAGGTAGAAGACATTCGGCGGTGGTTTGCCATTGCCTACCTGTATGTAGTGACCCTGGACTTCCTCAGTGGTCTCCCACCCAAGTACTAACTGGGTTCGATCCTGCTTAGTTTCCACATTTTGACAAGATTGGACTAGCCCGGGCCATCCAGATCATGGTTAGAGTTTTATAATTTTTGTACACCACCCAGAGTCCTGAATTGGGAGAAAGGCAGTGTTATTTTTTTAAAAAACAAACAACCCAAATCCTATGATCATAAGGGCTGATTCTGAGGTGTATAATTCACAGACGCAGTCTAGTTTTGCCAGTTCTTGAACTGAAACAGTTCCGAGACTCTGGAGTGGCCTAAGAGGCTTCCGATTTAGAAGGCAGAATCCAGACCATGTCTGGAACTACAGTCAGTAGTTTGGCAGATTTTTCACATAAAGTGATGTCTAAAGAAATGGTGTGGGGGGTGACCTTGCCCCTTCTTTTTTCAAGCAGCCCCTCCACAACCAAGCCACTTGTTTTCCTGAGAGCCTGGCATCCCTAATACATCGTATGCTTCCATCCCAGCTACCTGCTTCAGCTGGCTATCGTTGTATCTCGTGTTCACAAAAGGTGTTGGCAGAGTAGATCTTCCCTTGCTTTCCTGAAGCAGCCTGCTGTTTGTCCCAAAACTCCTCTCTGAGGATCAGGAAACCCTTGCAAACAAAACTCACAACAATATTATGAAGAACTGCAGTGAGGAGGGGAAGCAGGTACAATTGCCTCTGTCCCACCTTCTGCTGATGCAAACCATAAGCAGAAGAAGAGGAACAAAAATAGGTGGCTCCACTTGATTCTCCATTGCTACTGCTGACTGCCCCCCCCCACTGCATTTGCTTCTGAGGCTTTTCCTGACCCAGAGAAGACGGGCTTTTCTGCATTCTGGTTTTCCTTGCTTGTGTGTTCTTGTTGCTTCAGGGTTTTTTCTGTTGCTCACGTGCATTGATCTCTCATGTGCATTGCTCTATGTCCAACATAAAAAACATGCTGTTTAAATCTGCAGGGAGAGATGCTGGACATAAAGCAGTGTAATATTGAATTGACCACTAGAGGGACCCAAACATGTGCAGAACAGACTCCACCCCCAAAGCAACAAGAACACACAAGTGAAGAAAAGGAGAATGCAGAAAAACCCAACTTTTGGGACAAATGGCAGACTGCCTCGGGAAATTGGGGAAAGATTCACTCTGCCAACACCTTCTGGTTCCATTACCCACCCTAGCAGATGGGGTAACCAGTAGTGACTAGCCATCAATGCTTATTTAGGGAAGAACTTTAAAGCAATCTTTATTACCATTTTTAGTTCCAAGCCTACAGATAGACCTTTCTTAACTTGGCACACAACCCAACATAGGGTTGCCAGGTCCTTCCTGGCAATAGGTGGGGGGTGGAGGATTTACCAGGAGCAGGAGGAAGGTCCAGGTGATGTTGCCAGCAATGTAGTTACATCACTTCTCTTGTCATCACATTGCAACGTCAGGGCAATGCTCTGATATTTGGGCAAAGGCTCTATGGTAAAAATAGCTTCTACTATAGAGTTTGTCTGGATGTCGCTGATGTGATGATGCACTGTATGTGATATTGCCACATTGCTCTTTACCGGTAAGTCCCTTCCACTAGCCAGCTGATTGACAGTGGCAGGACAGGTCCTGGTGGCAGGGGGCTCTGGCCATATTAACCCAACACCATTCCCAGAACAATGTTATTTGAGCACTGTAATATACTGACAATAGCCCTGTTTTATCTATAACATCTTTGTGGTTTTCAACTCAGTGTGATACTAAAGGTTTACTTCTCCCACTCAGCTGCTTCCCCCCCTCCTTGCCTGAAGCAGAACCAAGTCACCTAATACTGGATGATTAGGATCTTTCTTTACTTCCTTATTTTTCACCTGATCTTCCAGTTTTAGAATAAGGATCGTTCTTTACTTCATTATCAGCCATTATAGAATTGAAACCAGGCAAAGAGAACAGAAGCTCAATGGGTTTCTCCTTCAAGTGCCTTTACAAAGTGAAATTCAAAGTTGTCCCTGTGAAAGGGCCAGATCGGAGGGTTTTGCTGGTCCAGGGGAATTAAAATTTTGCCTCCCAGTCCAATAGGAGGGAAGAAGAGGGCTAATTTCTTATTTACCTGTGCATCTCAGGGGATTTTGCTGCCTTGGCAGGAGTTCTTCGGCTACTTCCTCATATTATTTTTCACTCTGCCACTTCTTTCCTTCCTCATTTTTTATAACTAGATTGTCAAGAGGGAAATCTGAGGGATCCTGTGTTCCTTAGAATGGATGGAGAGTCACCCAAATGATTTTTAAAATACTTTTTGAGGCTGTCAGATGGTCTGAGGGATTGAACCCACAACTTGGGACCAGTGGCTCCGTAGCCTTGTTCTGTGTACCATTAGAGCTTCCTCCCTTCTTTCAGGGAGAGTTGCTGGGGCAAGTCTCCTGTGGACCAAACACCTTCCTCAAGATGGACAGCACAGAAAGCACAATCTGTCTGGAGGGATCCAGCGAGAACTATAAGGAGCAATAGTGTGAAATATTCGGTCTGGAGCCATAAAGTGGCTACCTTCAAGCCGAATCCTTCAGGCTGCGCAACATGTTGGCAGTATGAAGACTGTGCTATCTCTGGCTGAATCTGCATCTCGCATTTGCTCTGCTGTCTTACTAAACCCTCACTAGAACAGAAATTCTCATCTACGTTTCATGCCACTTTCACTTTGATTGGTTGTCAAATTTTATAGCAGCGTCCAGACTGCATGCTGCTTTCGCTTCGTTTGATCTCCATTTTATGTAGGGTTGCCAAGTCTCACCTTGTTCTAGAGCAGGGGACTCCCAGGTCAATCCCGCGCGCACCGCATCCACGTCCCCAGGAAGTGACGTGACGACGCTGGGCATTCTGGGGGTGGGGCCACGACTATCCGAGGGAAAACCATAGAGTTTTCCCTCGGATGACCGTGGCCCCGCCCCCAGTGTGGTCGCGTCACTTTCTGGTGACGTACACGTCGGGGTGGAGTCCCCCCCCGGGCCCGATCTGGCGGCAGCTGGGAACGGGCCTCTGGGGCAGGGGTTTCCCCGCCCCCCGTGGGGACTTGGCAAGCCTAATTTTATGGAACTGTCTGCATAAATTTATGGCTGTTTTATGGCCATTCAGGGGTGACTCTGCAGACAGTACGGCATTAACCTGGGGTATTTGAATGTGGTTTTGAGCCGAATCTTTTTCTATTCCAGTGTGGGTTTGGTACAACCACGGAGCAAATACTAGATGCAGATTGGGCCTTCTCTGTTGAGCCTGATACCTGGGTGGGCCCCTGGCTCAGTGGCAGGGCATCACCTCTGCATGCACAAAGTCCCAGGTTAAATCCCGGGCATCTAAAGGTTCACAATAGAAAAGCTAGAAAAGCTTAGAAAGATAAGGTCCAGTAGCACCTTGGAAACCAGCAAGACCCACAAGATATTCGGGCTATAAGCCTTGAATAGTCTTTGACTCTCCAGAGCTTATACCCTGGAAATCTTGTTGGTCTGTTCTACTGCAGACTAACACGGCTGCCCTCTGAAAGAATCACGTAATAAGTGATGTTAAAAATATCTGACTGAGACTCTGGACAGCCATTGCTAGTCACAGTGGATAAGACCAACTTTGATATACTAACGGTCTTACTTGGTATAAGGTAGATTTCCATGACTTCTGCTTATTTTTAACTTATTGCTCGCCTGCTTTGTAGACACTGACCTCCTTCCTGACATCAACTATGAACCTGAAGAAGAAGGAGAGTTGGTTTTTATTACCCTGCATTTCTCTACCTTAAGGAGTTTCAAAGTGGCTTACAATCGTGTTCCCTTCCTCTCCCCACAACAGTCACCTTGTGAGGTAGGTAGGGCTGAGTTCTGAGAAAACTGTGACTGGCCCATGGTCACCCAGCTGGCTTCATGGGAAGGGGGGGGGAATCAAACCCGGTTCTCCAGATTAGAGTTCTCCACTCTTAACCACTACACCATGCTGCTTAGCCTTGGACCTCCATTCCATGGATCTTAGTCATTGGCTTGTTCCTTTTTTTTAATAATAATTTTTATTTGCTAGTTTAAGTGTACATTAACATCGTTCCATTGTTTCATTTTGGGTATTTTTAGTCATTGGCTTGTTCCTGATGCTATTTCTCTGTAGTGTCTTTTGAACGTATTTTGGATCCTCTGGGTACCTGATCTCTGTCCTGACTTCAGACATTTCTACCCCATGTGACCCATACTTTCCAATCACTGTATACAAAAAATGCTGTAAGTTTCTTTCATTTTTTTTTTAAAAAAAAACTGTCCCAGTTTTCAAAAGGGTGGTAGATGTGCTCCTTAAACCGTAGAACTGACCTCTATTTTCAGATATAGTTTGATGGAACCATTTGTTTATATTGAAAGATGATATCTGAATGATTCATGAAACCCCCATAAAAATGTCTAAAGTATTCCATGTTGTCAAAACCCTCATTTTTCATTTGAATGGAGGCCAAGCTAGGACTATACAAGACACAGGATGAAAACATCTGAAAAATAGCTGTTTAATAATAAACCAATGTTTGTACAAAGGTCTTTTTGCAGTAGAGGCACATTCTATTAAAGCTGCCAGGCCTAAATTGATAAAAACTTGATATATTCTTATATTCACATGTTCAGGAAATTATTTCAGTGGCACATATCTGTGTCTTCTATGGACTTGCTATTTTTTTTCAAGGACTGACAGTGCAATCCTAAGGGAAGTTACTCCAGTTGAAGCCCAATGATTTCAATGGGCTTAGACTGGAGTAACTTTGCTTAGGATGGCACTGTGAATGAAGGTAGTATGAACCATAAAGCTTAAGAAAGTCATCTGGCTGGATCAGGCCAAGGTCCATCTAGTCTAGGCCAGTTTGGTGTAGTGGTTAGGAGCGCAGACTCTAATCTGGGAGAACTGGGTTTGATTCCGCACTCCTCCACATGCAGCTGCCGGTGTGACCTTAGGTCAGTTACAAGTTCTCTCTGAGCTGTTCTCTCAAGAGCAGTCCTCGAAAAAACTCTCAGCCCCACCTACCTCACAGGATGTCTGTTGTGAGGAAGGGAAGGGAAAGGAGATTGTAAGCTGCTCTAAGACTCCTTCAGGTAGTGAAGAGCAGGGTATAAATCCAATGTCGTCGTCTTCTACTACTACTAGTAGCAGTACCACCACCACCAATAGTAACCTAAGCACCACAACAAGGCCGTGGCATTAACTGCAATCCTCCATTGTTCATTCTCAACATTTGGTACTCAGAGACAGATCAGTTTGGGTCCTTTGAAGCACAAGTGGAAGGTATGGTTGCCAGCCCCTAGCAACCCTTGGGAGACTGGGGGTAGGTAGCACTTACATAAATGGCATCCTATGATTTTGAAATGCCACATACAGCTGAGTAACCAGAAGTGACATCTCTGTGTTGTGGGATTGTCTAGGATTCTCCTGAAACTCTGTGGTAAAATGACAACGATTAGGGAACTGGAGACTTAAGCCCTATGAAGAGAGGCTGAGGGAACTGAGGATGTTCAGCCTGGAGGAGAGAAGGTTGATGGGGGATATGATTAGTCCTTTGAAGTATTTGAAGAGCTGTCATTCTGAAGTGGATAGGGAGCTGTTCAAGTTGGTGACAGATGATAGGTGTCACGACAGAGCAAGGGGGCCGGGCAGAAAAGGAGAGTTTACAGTTCAGTCCATGAGTCAAAGCCAGAAAGTTCAAAAACAAGCAGAGCCAGCATCACAATACACAAAGCCAAGCCGTAGTCAGAGCGTTACCAAGGGTCAGAGTCCAGAGAAGCGAGTGCCGAATGTCAGGGTAAAGAGCCGAGGATCAAGAGCCAGAGAGTCGTCAAAACGCGGACTGGATTCAGGAACCGGGAAGTCAGTCAGTACGGGATCTCAGGAACAGCGTCCGAGGTGCAGAGCTTCTGGTCTGAAGGACTAGTTTGCCAGCACGATTTGCCAGCAGTCAGTGACCTGTTCAAATAGCATGCTGGGTCGTTAACTCATTAGCACTGCCTTGCGAAGTCCTTGATTCTGCTAGAACTCCGGGCTCATTGTTCTCCGACTGTGCAAGTGTGCCTCCTTGCGTCTGGTTGCCAAGTCCCGGTGTCTCTGATTCCTCAGCCGGTCGACAGGTGGCGGAGAATCGGGTGGCATACTGCTTGGGCCAGGCACTGCCTGATTGGCTTCAGGTGCAAGCTGTCCTGGGGTTTGGTATTCATCCTCTCCAGCACTTAGGTTTGGCAAGGACTCTCATTCCTCTGATGATGTTAAAGGCACGGAATCCTCCATTTCAGAGCTCCCAGGTGCCGGATCGGGGGCAGGCATGACAATAGGACTCACAATAACAGGGTTAAATTATGGAGAACTGGGAAGATATCAAAGAGATATTAGGATTTTTTTATTTTTACAGAAAGGGTAATTCAGCGGTGGAATTGGTTGCCCATGGATGTGTTGCATTCTTCTTCCTTGGTGGTTTTTAAGCAGAAGCCAGGATGACCATTCGTCAGGGATGCTTTGGTTATCCTGTATTGCACAGGTGTTGGACTTAACGGTCCATAGGCCCCTTCCAACTTTAAATTCCATGAGTCTATGAAAATCCAGAGTTTTGGGTGAACCCTAGAGTGTCACATGACACAATGATGTCACTTCCACTTATGTAGCCAGAAGTGATGTCACAGCATCATGGACTGCCATTTTGCCCTTCTCATTTTCCCTCACTGCTCTATCAAATGGTGAGGGGAAATGGAGTTTGATGGAAGCCGATCTAGTGGAAGTTGCTTATGGGAATGGAAGCATTTTTTCCTTCCCCAGGAGTTTCTTTTGAACTATTGAGGGCCAAGGAAAAAAAACCTCTGGATGGGTTTTGTAGCGAGGAGGAAACAGGTGAAACCAGTCCTTCCTGGCAAGAGGAGCTCCTATGTTTAAAGAGTCTTCTTTCATACTAGCCATCTTGTGCAGCTTTTTCTTTGTGCCAGTCCCCTAGCATCAGCTTTTTACAGGTCCAATTGGGCTGCAAGGGGAAGGGGTATGCAGGGAGGATTCACATCCATGAGTATATTCTGCTTGTGCTTTGTAGGATCCAACCTATAATCTGGATTTTTTTATTTTGTATATAAAGGCTAGTAGCCATTGGTAGTATCCATTATCTTCCATAAATTGTCTGATCCCTTTTTTTTAAAAGCCTTCCAAACTAGTGGCCTTCACCATATTTTGAGGTGTATTCCATGAGTTAACTATTAATTGCGACAAAACATATAAATTAATATCATAAAGCTTTTTCTGACTAAGTGAGTGTTGCCTGAGGTGCACAGTCCTTTCAGATTCACTAAGGGAAAATAAACATATAGAAATTTGCTTTGCAATATCATGCATGAGCTACGCCTTTCATTGTTTATATAGAAGAGTATGTAAAAGCAGCCTTGTTATCTTAGGTAAACTCAGGGCTATTTTTGGGCAGGAACGCACAGAAATGGAGTTCCAGCTGGCTTCAGAGTTGCCACGCCCAGTACAGCCCAAACCTCTTTGTGTGTGGCTACAGAGGGAAGGCCTGGAGAGCAACCCCCCCCCCAGCGACTCCGAGGTGGGTGGGTGGGCTGGGGGGGCCTGGAAGGATCGGGATTTAAATGCCTCCCCATGCCTTCCCCGGCTTGTCTAAGGGCCGGCTTGCCTGGGCAAGCCAAGGGAAGACATGGTGTGTGTGGCCTAATATGCGAATGAACTGCGATGTCGGGGTGTGGCCTAACATGCTAATGAGTTTCTGCTGTTGGGTGTGGCCTGTTATGCTAATGAGTTCCTGCTGGGCTTTTTCTACAAAAAAAGCCCTGGGTAAATTGTTGCACCTCCTCTGTATAACTAAGGCTGATCCATGTCTTACAGCGTGGATCAAAAAATCTGCACAGTGGGGCCAGGGACAGAAAAGGAAACTATGGTCCTGTTCACACGGAGCATTTGCCGTGCTAAAGATATGGATGATAGGTGGATTTTCCGGGCGCGATCACACCGCAACATCTGGGAAGCGTAGTGCACCCGTGGCTAACCCGTGGCTTCTTGCCGAAGATATGGAGTAAAAACCTAGTACATATGATGTACTAGTTTCCGGAAAATGTGGGGCAAGTGTGGGTGTCTGATCACATTTCCACTGGAATCCCGTGGCATCCGGCGCCCGCCCATGTCCCGTCGCAAACTGGATGTTGTTGTTTTTTTAAGTCTCCACAGGATGCACACAAACGCCCATCGGCACATGCGCACACTGTGGTGAGGGGGGAAAAAATCCCGTTTGCCATGGAAGCGGCACCTAGTGATTGCCAGTGTGATCACATCACACCACTTCTTTGCTGTGCTGCAGGATAGCCGTGTGATCGGCACCTAACGGCATACCCACGGGAACTCCATGGGACATGGATCAAGCTGCCATGCATTACTTTCCTCCGGGGAAAACAGCCACGCTCCCCCCCCCGCATTTTCTGGACCGTGTGACCGGGACCTATTTCTGTAAACCAGGGAGAAACTGTAGGTATGCATATTTTATTTAAAAAAAATTAAAACAGGAGGTGGGCAAAAAGGAAAAAAAAGTTTTAAAATGCCGAAGTCTTACAAGATTACCCCCCAAATCTCCTGGAATATCCCAACCTGGAGTTGACAACCTTAGACTGGAGGGAAAACTGAAAGCTGTGGAAAGACAGATAAAGACAGGTAGGTGAATGAGAGAGACTGGAGGATGTGAGGGGGAGGGGAAATAGAGGTAGCATGGTGAGGAGGATAAGCTCATGGGGAGGGGGGAGATTCCTGCCTGTAAGTCCTCATGTGTTCTCTGCTTGTTTATCCTGTAATCAAGAGCCAACTTCCTCTTTTCAAGCCGTATGAAACAGATTGCAAAACTGAATCTTACTGTATTGTTTTGTATTTGTGAATGTATCATATTTTTAAATCCTAGCCTACCGTCAAGTTGCTTAGAGAGGTACACATGGGTTCCCTTTCCTCATTGTATCCTAACAACAGTGTTGTGTACTCATTTTGCGGAGGGAGAGAGAGAAGGAGAAAGATACCCTGAAAGGTTGACCACTGAGTGGGAGTTTGAATATGGGTCTCCATTAGGGTTACTATGAGCATGTTAAGAATTTGTTTCATTGAAGTGGGAAGAAAGTTGAGTGTTAAGTTCACGGATTAGTATTGTTTTTTGTTTTTAAAGTACCCGAGGGTACACTTTTATTATTTTTTTCCATTATATACTACAGACATACAGACATACATACAAACAACCCCAACTACCCCCCCCAACATATAACATATAACAAGAGACTTTATTATTTCTTCTGCTTATTAAATTTCTACATTAATTATCTATTTTACTAAGCTTACCTTTTCTGCGTTCTCAAATTACTACATTTATCTATCAGTTACATTTACATTATACCAATCGTAGAATCTCTTCCAAGTTTTTTGAAAAGTCCATTCTGTACCAGCTCTCATCTCAAGTGTCAGTTTGTCATTTTCCTCCATTTCAAATAGCTTGTTCACGTACTCTTGTTTCATTGGTATTTCCACTATTTTTCAATATTTGGCATATACTATCCTTGCAGCTGTCGACATTTTTAATGGCTTTTGTGGGGAACAGAAGGCAGGACTTTAAAAGGACTGGGAATCCCTTTAAACCCCTGCTTTCTGCTCCATCCATGAACCACCACAAATGGGCATGAACTGCTTTAGAAGTTCATGATGGTAGACTCGTCATGAACTTCTGCTTGCAAACGATGAACAGGGCAAAATTCATGACGAATTTTGCTTCGTGGTTCAGTTCACACCCATCCCTAATATACTTTTGACTACTGCAGCACAGTGGAGGTTCCAGATAGGAATAACAATCAGTTGGGCCAGCTGGAACAATTGCACAGACGGATGAATCCATATATGCTTGTATTGCAATATGTCTATATGTATATATGAATAAAACATTTGCTGTTGAATTGGCTGTCTGACAATAGGAAAGGTAGCACAACAATTGGGAAGCCCTTACATCCAACTTAGTGATGAAAATGCTGGCTTGTGGCCACTGGATCAATTTTTTGAGAACAAGGTGGGCCCAAGATAATCCAAGCGTTTCATCCCTGGTGCAAACATTTCGGGAAGCACCCAACAGACATTCCCCCGCCCAAGCAAACCTGTGCTTTATACTAGACCAGTAGCTTTGATTTATTAGGTCCAAGCAAGTAACTTAAAAAAGCAAATAGCTATTCAAGAGAAAGCAAACAAACTCGTTCCCATCTCCTGTGAGAGGCAAAGTGCCAGAGGGAAGTTGGGCCCTTTCCTTTTCTCTTCGAGCCCTGAGCTTACAAGGAAGTAGCAGAAAATTAATTAATAATCCTGCTGGTTACAAGATTCCAAGAAACCAGAGGGGGGTGGTGGTGGCCGAGGAGCTGTGCTGTGCTTCAGAGAAGCAGGTGTTGTTCATGAATTAACAATACTGTGAGACCTTCTGGGATGCTGGTGAAGAGAAACTATGGACAGCACAAAAGCGCCGGATGCTGTTCCGCAGGTAAAAAAAAAGCTTCTTTTTTTGCTTAGCTACCAAGCTGCATTGAGCTGGTGGTTAGAGTTAGGAGCTCGTGGTTAGATTTGGGAGACCCTGATTCACATGCCCACTCTGCCATGGCAGCTTGCTGGGAAACCTTGGGCCAGTAACACACTCTCAGTTAAAATGCCTTATGGGTTTGTCATGAGGATAAAAGAGAAGGAGGGAGTGTGTTAAACCACTTTTATGTCCCTTTGGGGGAGAAAGGCAGGGGTATCCATAAAGTGAGTAAATTAATTAATTAAACTGATGAAAGGCATCCACTGATTTAAATAGCTAGGTTTGAGTCACGTAGCACCTTAGAGACCAGCAAGATTTTTGGGGTATGAATGCTCCTTTTATCTAATCAAGGGAGCTCTGATTCTCTAAAGCTTATGCGCCCCCTAAATCTTGTTTGTCTCTAAGGTGCTGCTGGACTCGAACCTGGTTGTTCTACTGCAGATCAATATAGCAATATAGATCAATAGAGCCAGTTTGGTGTAGTGGTTAAGTGTGCGGACTCTAATTTGGGAGAACCGGGTTTGATTCCCCACTCTTCCACTTGCACCTGCTGATGTGACCCTGGGTCAGTCACAAGCTCTGGCACAGCTGTCCTTGAAAAAGAGCAGTTTGTGTCAGAGTTCTCTCAGCCCCACCCACCTCACAGGGTGGTAAAAATCCAATCTCTTTTTCTTCTTCTTCTACCCTCTGAAACTGTCTTCACTGATTTAAATGGTGTGCTTGTAGAACTTGCCCCAAGGGACAGTCTGGACTGTATTAACTAGAAAGTCTAATGTGCGAAAGGAGAGCCACCCCCCTCTCTCCAAACTAAGGTTGTGGTCACATGAGCAGTTTTCACGATACAGTAGCGTTATCTTTGCAGATTTAAAGAGCACAATCAGACAACTTCTGCCTTCCACGGCCCAGTTGTCGGCACCCTGTGTTGCCCCACTTTGGAAGTGATCAGGCACCAGGGAAAGTCTGGTGTTTACGGATGCCAGCGCTCCCACCCGGCATTTCCCGGATGTCTGAACTCTCCTGCGATGGAGCAGAGGTCCATCGGTGGCTATTAGCCACAAGGTATAGATAGGAACTCACAGGCTGGGGCAAGTGATGCTCTGTCTTCTTGGTGCTTGGGGGGGGGCAACAGTGGGAGGGCTTCGAGTGTCCTGGCCCCACTGCTGGGCCTCCTGATGGCACTGGTATTTCTGGCCACTGTGGGATACAGAGTGTTGGACTGGATGGGCCTTTGGCCTGATCCAACATTGGCATGTTCTTATGTTCTTATGTTCTTAAAGGAACCTGAAAGGGAAGTCTGAACCGACAGATCTGTTTCCGCCACTGTTTTTTTTTTTTGGGGGGGGAGGGGAGTTGCTGTCTATATCTGCATGCATCCACCTGCATTAAAACAAAAACGATGGAGAAACCATCCCAGGGTGTGCTGTCTGGTTGGTCTGCCCTGCAACAATTTAAACCTATGGAATTAGAGGCGCGCCCAGATCGTGGCAAGCCTCCAGTGTGACCGCAGCCTACGACTGCAATGCTGCATGTGTGTAGAGAGTAGACGCTGCAGTACTCACTGTGGATTACTTCTGAGTAAACATGCAGAATTAAGCATGGCAGTGTTGCATAGAGATCAGAGTGAGAGGAGAGCTGGGTTCAAATCCCCACTCTATCATGAAACCCATAGGGTGATGTTGGACCAGTTGCTCTGTTTCTCTCAGCTTAACCAAGTTGACAGCACTGCTGCGAAGACATAACAGAAAAGAGAACAGTATATGCCAGTCAGAGAACATGAAGCTGGTTGTTATTTGATTAATTGTGTATGGATCAATTCATTTATTACAGATTTAAAAATCTGGGTCTTAAAACTGATTTCAATCAGAAATCCTTCTCCATGAAACTGTATTTCATGTTGGAGCATGCTGTAAAAACTGAATGTATGTCTCCTGATATAGGTGGTGCATTTTCAATGTCCCCCGAAAGAATTATGACTTTTGTATTTTATACTCTGTTACTAGGGTGCAATATATGTATATTTGCCAAGATTAACTGGATAACAAAATGCTTTTGATTGCTGTAATGTGCTCTAATTCAAATGAAAATTAATTTGAATTAAAGCACAGCTAATTTGCATAATAAACAAACAATCCCTGAAAATTTCTGCAAACAACCTCTTGGCAGATAATCATTCTGCTATCCCCTTATCACCAGAAGTGATCACTCCACATTGGTTATGAAAATATTCCCCGGGCACTCCAGCTATTTTAACTAGGGCGGCAAGTTTTGTTTTAAAGCAGTTCAAATCAGTAGATCAGTCACGACTTAGGCTGCATTCCCAAATGCTACTGATTTAAATCCCATTGATTCCAATGGAATTCAGGCAGCAGGATTAGTTGATTAATTGGGTAGTGCTATTTTGACTGGTGAGGGCAATTTTTAATTGGTAGGGTTTGAGAGATAAGTGCATCTTTGCTTTTATCGGGGCCTGTATTGATTCCAGTGCCTTATTATGAGAGGGTTTTTTTCAACAAGAAAATACCAAAGTTGGCTTTTCATTAAAACAGTGAGTGGGAGCTGGGCAGGCCGAAAATGATAGTTTTCAGATTTTTCTGCAAAGCTGGGGGGAGGGATTTCCCCAAATTTGCAGAACTATCTGTTTATAGTTAGTGTGGCCCTAATCCATGGATTTGCATATCCACAGATTGGGCCATACTTGACTATTAGAATATAAAATGTAGAGAATTAGGCCTTTGAATTTCACCCTTGGGAAATGTAAGCGTGCCGTATACAAGGGTGGAAAATCCACCCCTCCTGTTCCTTTGCCTTTGTTAGGTGTTGCTTGTCCTGGTTGCTTAGGCCATTTTGGATTGCCCTCCCTGACTAATGTAGACTGGATGCCTGGAGTTCTGAAGGTTCTCATGTATAAACTGGATGCTTATTCTTCCTGGCTAGTTAATCTTGCCAGACTATTTTCAGGGCTTCCAAATTATTAATACTTTCCCGGTTCAGGGATTTTATCCCAAAATGATAAAAGGTAGTGATTAGCAATAAGAAATGCCTAAGCCTCCAGTTGCAGCTGTCTCTACTCTAAACCAGTGTCTGGATAGAATTGTCAAGTGGATGTGGGAGAAGAAGTTTAAATTGAATCTAAGTCTTTTCCGCAGCAGACCTTAAATCCTGGTTCAACCCTGTCCCTGAACTTACATTCTACACTACACTCGAGTTCACTCCGGTAATTATCTCGCGGTATTTTTTGTTTCCACATTGCATTGAGGTCACCCCGGTTTCACCCCACTTGTCCCGGGATAAATGGATGTTGTTATAACCAGGGATAAATGCAAGGTATCGTGTCACAAGTTGAACTCTGATAAAACCAGGGATGAGATCCAAGTGCGGAAAAGACCCTAGAGAAGACAGAGGTAATGGTAGTTGGAAAAGTGAGTGATTTTTGAGGGGCTGACATGCCTATGATGGATGGGATGAAGCTACACTTTTTACTTGATTGGAGAAGGAATCTAGGAGCTTGGGACCCATGCATCATTCCCTCCAGCTCACTCGCTTGCACATTCTCCCATAGCCACACTTCCAGCCCTATTCCTGGCAGCACTGGACAGCTCGTGCAGCAGAGAGCATGGGTCTGGTCACACGGACCTCTTACCGCGCTAGTTTTCCTGCAATTTTTATATCCGCGACATTTTATATCGCTTGGAGGTGGTCAGACGGTCCCTCTGTCTTCCGCTTCCCTCGCGCGAAGTACTGTTCATACAGGCGTTTTTAATATATATA
>NW_015167549.1:995473-1002022 GCF_001447785.1 Gekko japonicus
GGGGAAGAGGAGAGAGAAGAAGGGAGGGCTGAGGGAGCAAGCACACAGCCAGCTCCACCCCCAGCCCCAGCACATGCAAAGGGCCTGGTTGCGGGTCGGGAGGGCAGTGTTGAGAGCGGCTGGCTGACTGGCCAGTTCTGTGTAGTGGTTAAGTGTGCGGACTCTAATCTGGGAGAACCAGGTTTGATTCCCCATGCCTCCACTTGCAGCTGCTGGTGTGACCTTGGGTCAGTCACAAGTTCTCTCAGAGCTGTTCTCTCAAGAGCAGTTTTTGAAAGAGCTCTCTCAGCCCCACCTACCGCACAGGCAGTGTTCCCTCTAAGCTGAGTTAGTGTGAGCTAGCTCACAGTTTTTTTTAGCCTCCAGCTCACACATTTTTGCCTGAGCTCAGGAAGGATAGCTCCAGAGCAAACGAATTTATGCAGCAGCCAAATCACTGGCCCCATAGATAACCTCCAGCCCTCCAGAAATATCCCCCATAGATAATAATGGAGTAGAATAATATTGGAATCCCCAAAATCTCAGATGTGAATACCCAACCATTGCCTGGAACCCAGAAAACCAGGAATACTGATATTGTCTGGCTCCC
The DNA here is from genome assembly GCF_001447785.1 of Gekko japonicus. Classification (NCBI taxonomy): domain Eukaryota; kingdom Metazoa; phylum Chordata; class Lepidosauria; order Squamata; family Gekkonidae; genus Gekko; species Gekko japonicus. The sequence continues at coordinate 996,063 of NW_015167549.1, forward strand.
TCATATCTCGAGCTGAAAAATACTGATTTTTTTTTGAGCTGAACATTCCTAGCAAGAAGTAGAGCTTGTTGAGCTGTAATAGGTCAGTCCTCTGTGACTCACGTTGTCTGTTCTATCAAATATACACAGCTCTTGCCTCTTTGCCCTTTTTTTTTCCTGAGAAGCTGGAGAACATTCTTAAAACTACATTTCACTGCAACACCATCCCACTTGTGGAATCCTTCTGGCAGGGCTCCTTTCAAATTTGCTGTGGTCCTGATTAGAATATATCAAAATGCAACATTTATGAAAAAGAGAGCCATGATCTGAGCAGTGAAAAATTCCTTCAGAGACCATGAAGGTACATGCCGAGAGATACGGATGAATTTTGTCTCATTTCAATGCAATTGATCACCTGACATACGTGCTCCATAAAAAAAAGCAGCCTTAAACCACCAAATAAAGAATGAACAAAAATCAATGGCAGAGGAATGGTGGCCTTTAACTAAAAGTTTAACACAATTGATAAGATGCCTGGGGAATACGGTGCTGCGAGTAGTTGATTAGAACAGAGTGAGCTGTAAAGGTGGGAGGAGGACACTTGGCCCCTGGCCATGAAATCAGAATTGCCAGCCTTTGCCAGACACAGAGGACCAGTGTTAAAAATGGGTCGGGAGAGATCTATAAAGAGACGAAAGTAGGGTTGCCATATCCCCTTGTCACGCTGGCGGGGGGATTTGGAGGGCATTCCGCAACATCCCTGATGGGATGATATCACCCGGAAGTGATGTCATCATGCCGGGGATGCTCTGGTTTGAGGGCAAAACTCTATGGTTAAGCCAGCTTAAAACCATAGAATTTTACCCTCAAACCAGAACATCCCCATGCAACATCCTAGGCATGATGATGTCACTTCTGGGTGACATCATGATGTTGGGGACATCATGCAGGGACCTGGCTGTCTCAGGGTGGGGTTTCCCCACTGCCCAGCTGGCCAGTAGCAGGCAGAAGCCCTGAAAACTGGAAGAACCCCCCCCATCCAGACCTGGGGACGGTCAAGCGTAGAAGGAGACATCCATACAACATCCAAAAAAGACAGCTCAGAGCACATTCCTAGCAGTGTGAGATGGGGAGCCAATGTTCTACTTCAGTCGCTTCATGTCGGGTTGCCAGCCTCCAGGTAGGGACTGGAGATCTCCCAGAACTACAACTGATCTCCAAACCACAGAGATCAGTTCCTCTGGAGAAATGGCTGCTTTAGAGTTTGGTCTCTACATTATTGTACCCCATTGAGGCCTCTCACCTCCCCAAACTCTGCCCTCTCCAGGCTCCATCCCCAAATCTCCCAGAATTTTCCAACCTGGAGTTGGCAGCCTTGATTCCATGGGGGGGACAGAATTATCCATTTTGATCTCATTGCTGTCAAGGATGTGAACATATTCACAGTGGCGATGGAGCCGCCACACAGAGAGATTTTCTCCGTGCCTCCCCCCCCCATTCCATCTCTTATCTTCTGGCAAGCTTCTTGCTGCTTTTTCTTCAATTAACAGTAAAGGTAAAGGTTTCCCTTGCTCAAAAGCCAGTCGAATCCAACTCTAGGGATGCGGTGCTCATCTCTGTTTCCAAGCCGAAGAGCCAGCGCTGTCCAAAGACATTTCTGTGGTCATGTGGCCAGCATGACTAAACACTGAGGCGCATGGAATGCTGTTACCTTCCCACCGAAGTGGTACCTATTTATCCACTTGCAATTTCAGTAGTTAAGTATTTTGCTATAGTGTTTTAACTATGGCAATATATGTTGCCCTGCAAGAGCCTTGAGCAGCATTTATAAGGCTATGGACTACAGCTGTGAGCTGAACTGTATAAGAAATATGCCAGGAACTGAACTATGCGGTAGCCCAATGATGGTGCCAACCTCCCGGACTGTAGACATGTGCCCAGCTGAAGGAAGCCTCACCCTGAAGCAGTGTGCCAGCCAGACATGGATCCATGGTGTTTCTTGCCCTGGCACTCATGCAGGAAATGAATCAACCTCCCTGATGCCAGAAATAAGCATCACCTAGCAAGCAGAAGCCATGCTTTACGCCAGAAGCCTTAGTGTTCCAGTAAAGGACTCCATAGAAGGACTTCTTCTCCAGCACGCAGGCAGCCTCCCACCCTACCTTCTCCTAGCATTACTGCACGTACTCATCCTCAAGTTAAACAACAGAACTTGGCCATGATGAGATTATCTGAGCAGCCCAACATACCCACCACCCAGATGCAGATTACCAGATCATTGACTAGCCAAGCACCTGGGACTGCTGCCTTTTCTTTCTCTTTGTTTTAAGCCATCCACTCTAAGAGGTGTCACTGTTAGCAAACATTAAATCAATTACCCAACACTTACTTTCATTCTTTTTTTTGGAAAACATTTTATTAGGCTATAATAAACGAAGTCAAACATAAATCAAACACTATATAGTTATACATCCTACCCTCCCCCCCCCCCCCCCCCCCCCCCCCACCCCTGTTCGTTTCTTAGATGTTCTTCATCCCTCCTTTTTTACTCATATCTATAGGTAACTTATCCCTCCATTTTTTGTTCTTATAACTTTATCTATTTTTTAAATATTCTTTAACCTTCAATAATTATCAAAGCAACATAAATTGTCCCTTACATCCCAGTACTTTTCCAAATAGTCTTTAAAATCTTTCCAGTCTGCAAATAAGTCTTCTGCTTCCATATTATTAAGTTTCCTTGTCATTTTGTCCATTTCAACCATGAAAAGTAGTTTCTTAATCCAGTCTCCAACTTCAGGAACCTTCTCTTGTTTCCAACATTGCGCACAAGTCATTCTGGCAGCTGTGATCATACGCCACATCAATGTCCTTTTTGCCATATTGACTTCTTCCATTTTAAGCCCCAAAAGTAAAATTTCTGGTTCTTTCTTAAATTTACATTTCACAATTTTTTCCATTTCTGCATGAATCTCAACCCAAAACTGTTTTGCTTTTTCGCAAGTCCACCACATGTGATAAAATGAGCCCTCTATCTTTTTACATTTCCAACATTTGTTTGACATATTACTATGCAATTTTCTTTTAAATTATTACACGTTGATATTTTCATTGCATTCTTCCATAAATATTCCCAAGATGACACCATTACTTACTTTCATTCTTTTGACCCATTAAGGAACTGGCAGCTTCTAGTATCTTCCTGGGGACTACGTGTTGTGGTGGCCCACGCCGCAAGCCCCTCTTAGGGCTTATAAGAAGAGCATCTGCCCATTGTTCGCTCTCTCTTCTCCTGCCTACCTAACCCCACCCTGTCTAGCTGACTCCATTTGTAGCGCTGTCTGGAGTCTACCATGTGTGCTGCTGGTCCCCACATGACCCCCTTCCCTAGTATTTCCCCCAATTTTCGCTGCAGGATCACCTCGTCATGTCAGACAGGTAGAGTAGCACCACACCAAGGATACTTCCTGCTCATGCAACTGTCTAATTTCCTAGCTCTGTATTGCTTGAGTGTGTGATTGTTTGAGAGCCAGTTTGGTGTAGTGGTTAAGTGCGTGGACTCTAATCTGGTAGAACCAGGTTTGATTCCCCACTCCTCCACATGCACCTGGCTGGATGACCTTGGGCAAGCCATAATTCTGGCACAGCTGTTCTTGAAAAAAGAGCAGTTTCTGTCAGAGTTCTCTCAGCCCCACCTCCCTCACAGGGTGTCTGTTGTGGGGAGGGGAAGGGAAAGGAGTTTGTAAGCCACTCTGAGACATCTTTGGGTAGTGAAGGGCGGGGTAGAAATCCAATCTCCTCCTCCACTTCTTCTTCTTTTATTTTATATTGTGTGTGTGAATTATTTAGTAAAAGAAATCATATTTAAGATGTAGTCTCCTGGTCTATTTCCTGGGATCTGACTAAATTGAACTCTGGTATACACATTTATTGCTCTCTTGAAGCCTATTGCCATTTAATATTAATAATTCCCCATCTTTATTAAATAAATTGGCTTACATATACCTGCTACTGATCTTTACAAAGGCAAAAAGCCCACTGTTGATGGCAGTGATGGGGAATTGTACTGGACGTGGGTGAAATCTGTACCTTGTTACCTGGAACTGAGAGTGTAATTTTTGAATATCAGGCTCTACCTCCCCTAATCATTGGAGACAGGAAATTGTTTGCAATAATTTTTCTTCAGCAGTAGCTCTTCAGTTGCCTTTGAATTCTTTGTACTTTCTATGTTTTGTTTCATTAGTCTCTGTCATCCATCCTATTAGAAAAAAAATCCTTCTTCTGTGTATTCTCCTTCCTCTCTTCCTATACCCGTGGCTATGTCTCTGAGGCAACCGCCAACATCTGATCACCCACAAACAATGGGAGTAGCAGAGGGTAGTGTAGTGGTTAAGAGCGTGGACTCTAATCTGGGAGAACTGGGTTTGATTCCCCACTCCTCCACACGCAGCTGCTGGTGTGAGCTTGGGTCAGTCACTAGTTCTTTCAGAGTTGTTCTCTCAAGAGCAGTCCTCGAAAGAGCTCTCTCAGCCCCACCTACTTCCCAGGGTGCCTGTTGCGGGGAGGGGAAGGGAAAGGAGATTGTAAGCCGCTCTGAGACTTGGAGTGAAGGGTGTGGTATAAAACCAATCTCTTCCAGAAGTAAGTCCCAAGCCACAGGGCCAGAGACCACACCTCAAATGTATGGCAGCAGCAGCTGACAGAGTTGGATACACTGTCATAGCCCCACAACTTTCACATGCAAAAATAACACACTTTCAATCCACTTTCAATGCACTTCACAACTGGATTTTACTGTGTGAAATGGCAAAATCCACTGGCAAACCGTCGCCAAAGTGGATTGAAAAACTGCATTATTTAGTGTGTGTGAAAGCACCTGCATTGCTTGAGGTCTGGCATCAGTGGCCATTTCACAGGGAAGTGGCACAACCTCCTCCCATCTCAGGCAACCAACTGCAAGGGGTTTCATTTCATAACAGGAGGAGGTAGAAACCACAAGCTGACCACCCATGGGGAAAATACCTATGCCAGCATTTGATTTGTTGATATACTACAGTCATAGCCATCTTTTTATGCATTTTAAGCCTTGCAGGCATCCTGGCAAATAATATCAAAATGTATATGTGCAATTGGCTGTAAACATATGGGCAGAATTTTACTGATTACCCAAGCAGCATTGGGGCAAATGCAAAAGTAGCAACAACTGTGCTACTGAAAGCAGGAATCTATGTTAGACACATGGCAGCTGGTGGAAACAACAGCCCTGTGGCTTCTCCTTTGTTCTTCTCCAGTCCTACCTAGTACTAAAACATGCATGATGTTTCCACCCTGCAAGGTTCCCTGCCCCCTAAGGTGGGGTTGGACGACAGACAGCATGGCGTCTTCTCTCTCCACAAGAGAAGAAGGGAACACAAGGCTTTGGTTTTCAGTGGCAGGCATGCATCTCCTGTCGTGTCTAGCCTCTGCTTTATATAAATAAATATGTTAGCACAGGGGTTCAGGCCTCTGTTTATTTTACTTCTTACATTCATGGGAACGTGCTGGTTAGATCTGATCCATATGATCATTATGCTGAGTTAAATGTATTCGTGAAGGATAGGTCTGTGAAGAAATACCTTTTCTTCTTTGGAGGTTTGAACTGAGCAAAACTTTCACTTTGGATTTTAGAAAGTTTTTCTCCCTGGGCAGAGGACAGGCAGCAGGGCAGGGGGGCAGGGGGCAGTAAGCTTTCTGGCTTACCTCAACCATCTTTTAGAAATGCTAATGGGTTTAGCAAGAGACAACGGGACAGTCAAGCTTTCCCACCCCATCAGGGAACAAAGACTTGGAGGTGTTAAGTACTAGAAGGACTTCAGAAAGAAACCCTTAGAGACTTCAGGAGAAGCTTTTTTGACCCAGCCTGACACGGTCAGTTGGTGGAGAAAGAGGAATGATAAAATTCCTGGGAGCAAGGAGGAGGGTCTCTTTGGTGCTGCTTCCTT
>NW_015167549.1:1004174-1010365 GCF_001447785.1 Gekko japonicus
AAAGTTCATGAAAGGGCAAATGGCACGAACATCCCACGAACTTTGATGCTGTTCTTGGTGGTTAGTGAATGGATACATTTCCAAACAGACTGTCTCCCCTGAATTAAACTATTTACAAAACTCCAAAGGAATGGGCGGGGGCACAATCTGGTAAATGGGTGGCACGAGATTAAAATAGTAGTAACATGCAAGCTGCAGGCCTGGATGTCAGAATGCTGCCATAATTATTTATGTTATAAATACAGATCCTATGGATTCTCTTCAGTTGGCATAGTGGTTTGCCGTAGTGGTTAGGAGTGCAGACTCTAGTCTGGGAGAAATCACAAATTCTCTCAGAGCTGTTCTCTCAGGAGCAGTCCTCAAAAGACCTCTCTCAGCCCCATCTACCTCACAGGGTGCCTGTTATGGGGAGGGGAAGGAGATTGTAAGCTGCTCTGAGACTCCTTTGGATAGTGAAGGATGGGGTATAACTCCAACCTCCACCTCCTCCTTTTTTATAACCTGGAATTTGAACCCAGTTCTCCTAGTCCCCCCCTCCAGCTGGCTTCCAAACTCTGCCCAAAGCCTCTCCAAGCAGACCCACCAGTGTTTGAAACTTAACAGGCTGGACTCTTCACCTGATGCTTTCCACCAAGCAAAGCAAAGTAAGCGCATAGACCTGTGAACCGGCGTGTGCTGAAGTGTCTCTAAAATAATTACATGCCACCATTTAACAGCCTGATAATCATTGTTTCAACACAAGGCTAATTGGATTATCATGTTAATAAGCCAATATGATAATACGGTTCTTATTACTTTGGATAATTTTAATTACTCATTAAAAGGCACAGGGCATTATTACCTTGGTCGTGAACAGATGCGGTGATATGTCAACAGCTTTCGGTATGATTTTATGGTGACTTCATTAAGTAGTAAACATTTAAAATTTGCACAGGGGGACTCTGCAACGGTACTCAAAGCGCCAGCACCAGAAGGTTTGGCATTTTGCAAACTGTTCCACAATGACAGCTTCTGCCTCGGAGATGGAGTTAAAACTCTCAAAAATTAAGGGGTGTCATAGAAATGCTGTGAGTTTTTGGTGAAAAATCAATGCAGCTTGTAATATCCTCAGACAAAAAAGGAAGTTGGGAAGCCAGTCGTCGTGACCATTTAATACTTTATCAATTGAATAGCCCATTGCCTGTCTATTATTTGATCATTAGCAAAACCACTGTTATTATGAGAGGCAGGATTATTGTGGAAAGGACAGTAACGGAGAGCCCTGCAATGTATCTCTTTGGTGCTCTATGCACCACCACGGAAGAGGGGCTGTGGCTCACCGGCAGAGCATCTGCTTGGCATGCAGAAGGTCTGAGGTTCGATCCTCCGCATCTCCAGTTCAAGGATCTGGCAGTAGGTGATGTGAAAAAGACCCTGGAGAGCTGCCCAAAACCCTGGAAAGCTGCTGCCCAGTCTCAGTAGACAATACTGATGAGCTAAGGGTATGACATCCAAATCACAAGATGTCATGGTCCCTCTGTACACTGCATTGGTCAGGCTGCACCTGGAGTATTGTGTGCAGTTCTGGAGGCCTCTCTTCAAAAAGGACAGAATGGAGCAGGTGCAGAGGAGAACAAGGAGGATGATTGGGGGCCTGGAGACCAAGCCCTGTGAGGAAAGGCTGAGGGACTTGGGAATGTTCAGTCAGGAGAAGAGGAGGTTGAGGGGGGACAGGATTGCTCTCTTTAAGTATTTGAAGGGCTGTCACTTTGAGGAGGGCAGGGAGCTGTTCCTGTTGACAGCAGAGGATGATAGGACTTGCAATCATGGGTTTAAATTAAGGGCGGGAAGGTATGAGGAAATTATCCTGGATATTAGGAAAAACTTTTTTACAGTAAGAGTTGGGCAAGAGTGAGATCAGCTGCCTAGGGAGGTGGTGAGCTTCCCCCTCACTGGCAGTCCTTAAGCAGCGGCTGGACAAACACTGGTCAGGGATGCTCTAGGCTGATCGTGCATTGAGCAGGGGGTTGGACTAGATGGCCTGTGTGGCGCCTTCCCACTCTGTGATTCTATGATTCTATAATTCAGAATAAGCTTGCTTCATGTGTTCATGGGGGCTGGCCTGGAGATGCCAGACTGCTCAGCATCGGGGGCAGTAAATGGGCTGTGTCTCTACTGCAATACTGTTCCTAAATACAGTGCTTTATCCCTCTCCATAGAACCGAACAGCAGCTATTTGTGGCAGGAAATAAAGGTGTTTGATCAGGCATATTGTTGGGGTGAGATTAAAATTTGTCCCTCTCCCTAGTGATACTAGTACTGGGATACAGGGATAGGTTCTGTTCCCCCCCAAAAGCCTTAACCCCTGAACTATAGTCTCTTAACTTTTTGCATTTGTGTGTATGCATGTGCACGTGCGTGCGTGTGTGCCTGTGTCTGGAAGTCATGGTGACCTCAGGCAACTCCTACTGGGGCACAGAGGACATTCAGAGAAGTGGCTTGATATACTGCCTCTGCCTCCCAGCCCTGGTACAATACTGTTCCTAAGTGATCCCCGGTGGCCAGCAGCGGGAACAACAACCGGCTGTCGTACAGTGAAGCACGCAGTGACGTCATCCACAGGCGCGGCGGAGCCGAAAAGGACGCAGCCGGGGCCGGGAAAGGACGTAGACTGTGTGCCGGACCAAGCGCCAGAAGAAACAGCAAGTCAGCAAGACTACCGGGAATGAAGCCAGCCGAAGGACATTAGCTTCCACCAGGGTGCCGGTAGGCTGTCCACCCCCTAGAAATAATGTGGCCTAATTTAGGATATTCAATGTGATTAGCACTCCCTCAATATAAACCGCCCAGAGACCCCTAAGGGGGTTAGGGCGGTATATCAAGTCGGCAATACTGTTCCTAAATACAGTGCTTTATCCCTCTCCATAGAACCGAACAGCAGCTATTTGTGGCAGGAAATAAAGGTGTTTGATCAGGCATATTGTTGGGGTGAGATTAAAATTTGTCCCTCTCCCTAGTGATACTAGTACTGGGATACAGGGATAGGTTCTGTTCCCCCCCAAAAGCCTTAACCCCTGAACTATAGTCTCTTAACTTTTTGCATTTGTGTGTATGCATGTGCACGTGCGTGCGTGTGTGCCTGTGTCTGGAAGTCATGGTGACCTCAGGCAACTCCTACTGGGGCACAGAGGACATTCAGAGAAGTGGCTTGATATACTGCCTCTGCCTCCCAGCCCTGGTATTCCTTGGAGGTCCCCCATCCAAATACTTGCCAGGGTTGGTCCTGCTTAGCTTCCGAGATCTGATGAGATCGGGCTTGTCTGGGCTATCCAGGTCAGGGTATAGTCTCTTAACTTTGACACAAAGCATGTTATGGGAATTTCTTGGAACTGAGACGGTCTTTATTGCATAGTTCCACCTCTTAATCTGTAAAACATCATTCCATTTCCTTATCTCACACTGGAGTAGGATGGAGGATACAATTAATGTGAATGGGATATAAACACATCTGCCTTCTTGCATTTCAGTCGGTGTCTGCCAGGGGTGGCCAAACTGCAGCTTGGGAGCCGCATGTGGCTCTTTCACACAGTCTGATTTAATGTTAATAAAGGCAAATTTGCATATTTTCCCAATAAAAACGTGTGTGCAATATTTGTTCATGTCTTGTGGCTCTCAAAGATCTGACATTTATTCTGTGTGGCTGTTACATTAAGCAAGTTTGGCCACTTCTGGTGTATGTCAATTAAATTGCTGCCTCAGAATTCTTTTTTTTTTAAAAGTTTTTTAGTTCTTATAACAACATTAACGAGGACATACATACATAAAAAACATATATCACACCTTCTAAACGTAAACGTGGGTACATTGTGCTTTGTTGTTGTTCAGTCGCACAGTTGAGTCCGACTCTTTGCGACCCCATGTGCTTACATATCGCTTATTGCCTCTTTTCTGTTACATATAGCTTCTACCTCATACTAAGCAAATATTGTTTTGCAACAACAATAATGAGCGTTAGTCTCTTCATGTCTTCTTCTCTTCAGAATTCTTGAAGTTACTGGCCAAGTTAGTTCATGTTCCCAAATTTGTATGTTTTTTTTTTTAAAGATGTCAGATTAATGCCCACATTCTTGGCTGGAATGTAACCACATTGAGATTTTAGTATTCTTGAGTGTGACAAGAAATATTCACTCAAGCCAAATGATTTTTCAGTTTTAATGTCTAAAAAGTAGGAAAGAGACCATTTCTGATACCAGTGCCCTTCAAAACAGCATGAAGTAGGACAACAGGAAGGTTACTAATGCATGCCAGACAGAAGTAGATAAACAGAGGGGCTCTTGTTAAAGATGTTTGATCTCTGGTAGTTTTCACTTCCCCTTGAAGTGCACTTTGGCTCACTTTCTGAGCAATCTGAGGATATTTGCTCTGCAAGGTCTCCTTCTGAGCCACGCATCTTCACAGTTGAACACGTGAAGCAGCCTTATAGTGAGTCAGACCATTGGTCTACCAAGGTCAATCTTGTGTGCTCTGACTGGTAGCTGCTCTCCAGGGCCTCAGGTGGAGTCTTTCACATCACTTACTACCTCCTTTTGAGCTGGGGATGGTAGGGATTGGACCTGGGACCTTGTACATGCAAAGCAAATGCTTTCGCACTGAGCCACAACCCTTCCCCAGTTAGAATTGCTTAGGTAGATCCATAACTGGCAGATGGTGCCTTCTAGCAAGGAGCCCAGCATCAGATGGTATTTTGTCCAATATCAGTGTACGGTTCTGCAAAGGGTTAAATGAAAGTCAGAGGCAATTAGCACGATTCAGCTTTGTAGCCTCAACTGAGTCCTTCTGCTTGCCTGGGGGAGGATTTGTTGTTGTTTTTTTAGTCAGTCAGTCAAGTTTATTACAATCCAAGATCAGAGAACAGGATCAAAACCATAAGCAAACATTACCTTGATTCCATTTGTTATGTATACCACATAAATATATGGCTTAAAATACAATGCTTGGTTAAAATTTGTTAAAACAAACTGTGGCCCCGGTCACACGGAGAATTTGCCGTGCGAAAGGCACGAATGTCGGGCAGATTTTTTGGGCGCAACATCTGGGAAGCGTAGTCATCCCTGAGCGTAGTGCACCCGTGGCCAACCCATGGTGTCCCGCTGAAGATGCGGAGTGAAAAAGTACCAAGGAAACTGCACTAGTTTCCAGAAAACGCGCGGCACAGGCGGGCGTCTGATTGTGGGAGCGCTTGTATCCCGTGGCATTCTTGTCCCGTCACAAACCGGATGTTTTTCGTAAGTGCATGCGCACAAATACGAAACTGAAAGCAATGCTGCTCTGCGGAACTGTGCATGCGCACAAACACGAAACGCTTGTGTGATCGCGCCGCGCCGCTTCTTTGCCACGCTGCAGCATCGCCGTGTGATCGCCAGCTAACAGCCTAAGCATGGCGATTCGGGGGACCGTGTGATCGGGCTACCGTGCTTTATTTTGCTCTGGTGCGAACAGCCACGCCTCCCTCCCCCCGCATTATCTGGCCCGTGTGACCAGGGCCCGTATTCTTCTGTCTAATTAGATATTTCTGGGCACAAAATCTGGCTACTTTAAAAGTAATTTCATTACAACCATCTCCAAGGAGAGAAATATAAAAATGGTTAGATCTGGTGGTGGCTAAAGATCTCTCAGAATTGCAACTGGTCTCCATACGACAGAGATCAGTTTACCAAGAGAAGATGGCCGTTTTGGAAGTTGGTCTCTATGGCATCATACCCTGCTGAAGTCCCTCCCCTCCCCAAATCCCACCCTCTCTGGGTTCCACCTCCAAAATCTCAGGAATTTTGCCGCCCCGAGCTGGCAACCCTAGTAGTGACACCTTTTTACAAAAAGCACAAATAATTCACTGGAAAAGCCTGTTGTCTCTCTTGGGCTGAAGGCAGTTTACCCTGCTCACAGACAAACACATGTACAACCAGTGTATCGTGTAAACCCAGAGGTTCGAAAGCATGCAAGTAGATAAATGGGTACCTGCTCCTAGGTAGCAGGGGGCACTCTCCTCCCTATGGAGCGATGTGCAGCAGGAGTGCCGGCGAAGCAACGGTGTGGTGTGGTGGCGACATGCGGAGATCTGGGGACTCGGCAAGCATGGCGATCATCCGACGTCGAGCAGCGGCAGAATCCGGGCGAGGATTGGACTGGGAGGCGTGGTGACGCAACGACGCAGC
>NW_015167549.1:1010451-1011104 GCF_001447785.1 Gekko japonicus
CATCAGTCCATCAAAGTCAGTATTGTCTACTCAGACTGGCAGCAGCTCTCCAGGGTCTCAGGCTGAGGTCTTTGGCATCACCTACTGACTGGTCCTTTTAAGTGAAGATGCCAGGGATGGAACCTGGGACCTTCTGCATGCCAAGCAGATGCTCTTCCACCGAGCCACAGCCCCTCCCAGTTTACCTTAACCTTCAACCAACTCTGAACCTGCATACTCTGATGTCCCTTTGTCTGTATGCCGGGTGTCATGGGGCAAAGACTTGGATCCTGCCCCTGCTCAACCTCAATATCACATTTTTCTGTAGGGGAGTGGTAGAAGCTGAAGGGTGAATTAGTCCACAGGGCATCTTCTAGATCTATGTGCCAGCAATGCCGGAAGGACATTTGCAATGAACAGCTAATTCTTCACTTGCAGGTGTGCAAATATCAGTGATAGTTCTGCGCATGAAGTACGTTTACAGTGCAATCCCGAGCAGAGTTAGATCCTTTTAAGCCCCTTGGCTTTGATGCACTGAGAAGGACATAACTCTGCTTAGGATAGCACTGTTATGGTCTTAAACAGGAAAATATGTTTATGTCAACCTGAGTTGCTTGCCATGAATATTATACATTTTATTTATTTATTTATTTATTAGACTTATATCCCACCCT
>NW_015167549.1:1015332-1021747 GCF_001447785.1 Gekko japonicus
AGTGATCCTGGCTGGATTAAAATCATATTCTGGGCGTGGAACAGGGGTCACTGGGGTGTGTGGTGGGGTATTGGTGAATTTCCTGCATTGTGCAGGGGGTTGGACTAGATGACCCTGGAGGTCCCTTCCCACTCTATGAGTCTATGATTCTATAATTCACCCAGGCTGGCTGTGGGCATGCCAGCACCTCTGTTAGGCAGAAGTGCCTGAGATCCTCCCCCTCCCCTTTTCCTTCGCCTGACTTTGGAGGAGAAGGGAAGGGAGAGGGGGGAAAGAATGGATCCCAGTTGCTTCTGCCTGTCAGAGGGGCTGGTGCACACTTCCGGTGATGTCAGGGGGTGTGGCATATGCTAATCAGTTATGCTAATGAGCTCATGCAGCTCTTTTTCTACGAAATGACCCCTGCTCAGAGGCAGTATACATTTGAAAGTCAGATTCTGGGAATAAACAAGAGGTAGATCAGCTGGTGCCACCAAGCCCTGCTATGCTTTCTGAAGACATCAGTCAACCCCTATTAGGCCCAGAGGTGTCTAGACAGAACTTTCGATTAGATGGAGTTTTGGTCTGATTCAGCATGACTCTTTTATTCTTCAACTAGCCCATTGGCTGTGTAGAGTTTTCAATGTTTTTGTTGCAGGATTTTTATGCATGGCAGACATTTCTTTTCCCAGGTAAGGTGGCAACCTTCATGACAGATTGACATGTAACTCTTACAGTAGGGTAAACCCTGTATCCAGGAATGATGTGGGATGGGCTAATGGCCAGGCTCTACCCTTTCTGAGCAGCTGATGTGGGAAGTAATCATGTTACCCATTTTTCTTGGCTATTTCCTGGATCCAGATGTTTTCAGTGCAGCACAGAACTGACAATAAAGACTTAATTGACCTTAATTGGCTATCATTGTAGAGGCAATGCCTCAAATAGTGCCAATGAGATCCATTTTGGAATGGGTTCTTCTATCACACGAGTACACGATTTGCATCTTAACTCTTGCTTTTAGCATAATTCACAGCTTTTGTGTCTCAGAATGCCTCAGATCTCCTTCCTTCAAGGCAGTTTCTCAAGTTCTGGCTTCATTTGGCTTCACAGCCCTCCCCATTTGTCATCATGTTGACTGGATTTTGCAGATTGTCGCTCTGAAACTGATGGCATCCATCTCGTTGATCTCTCAACATTGTTGTCTGTTGAAAGAAAAATTGGAGTTCAGGAGAGAAGAATGGGGCAGTAGTGAGTTGAAGGCATGCTCAATGTTGTGTATGCTGACCGCCACTGGGGGCCAGCGAATAGCCAGAGCTTGACTCTGGAAGAACAATAGGGACTAGGCTCCTAGTCCCTCCACTGGGGAACCAATGGGAACCGTGGCGGGAGATTCAAACCCACCAATGGTGACCAGGGGTGTGTCCCCAGGGATGTATTTAGTTGGCCTCCCGGGCCGTTGTTTCCTGTCTGGTTGTGTACCTAATAAAGCATGCTATGCACTACGTCATTGTCTGTCGTCCATCCATGCGGCAACCCACTACACAATACTCAAGTAGACCTAATTCTGGGGGTCAGGTGAGATCTTTGCCTGCTTTTGTGTCACAACCCTGGTCCTCCTTGGTGGCCTCCCATCCAAGCACTAACCAGGGCCAACCTTGCTGAGCATCCGCAGCCTGATGAAACTGGGCTAGCCCGGTGCGGGCAGACATAATCTCCAGGTCACTCATTTAATTTTTTTATTTACTTCATTTATGCCCCAGCTGTCTCCTCAATGGCAAACTACAGCAGCTGACATCATTCTCCTCTCCTCCGTTTTATTCTCACAATGACCCTGTGAGGTGGGCTAGGCCGAGCATGTATGACCGGCCCAAGGGCACTTGGTGAGCTTCCACCACAATGTGGATATTTAAACCTGAGCTGCGGTGGCTCAAGTGGTTAAGACGCTGAACTGCAGGCTGTGGAAGGTCGGTAGTTCAGCAGTTCGAGACCCGGGTGCTGCATGACGGAGTGAGCTCCCATCTCTAGTTCTAGCTCCTGCCAACCTAGCAGTTCGAAAGCAAGAAATTGCAAGTAGATTAATAGGTACCACTTCGGTGGGAAGGTAACAGCGTTCCGTGCGCTTTGGTGTTTAGTCATGCCGGCCACATGACCACGGAAATGTCTTCGGACAGCGCTGGCTCTTCGGCTTTGAAACGGAGATGAGCACCGCAACCCTAGAGTCGGATTCGACTGGCTTTCGAGCAAGGGAACCTTTACCTTTACCTTTTACTCCCAGATCCTCCTCAACACTCTATTGCACTTTCACCTTCACTGGTCAGAAAGCTAGTTCAGAGAAAGTGTGACGTGTGCTTTTTGTGAGTTCATCTGCTGAGTAGTGTCTGAATGTTCCACAGGACAGATGCCTGCCATGTGGCTCAGCAGTTGGAGAGCACATGCTGGCACACAGAAGAACCTAGTTCCAAATCCTGCTATCATCAGGTACAGGATCAGGGAGTAGGTGATGTGGTTAGGTGGGATGGTTAGATGTGGTTAGGTGCAATGCTCCCGTTATTTACCTTGACTTCCAGAAAGCTTTTGATAAAGTTCCTCATCAAAGGCTCCTAAGTAAGCTCAAAAATCATGGGATAGAAGGACAAGTCCTTTTATGGATCAAAAACTGGCTAGTTCATAGAAAACAGAGAGTGAGTGTAGGTGGGCAATTTTCTCAGTGGAGGGTGGTAAGCAGTGGGGTACCACAGGGATCAGTACTTGGTCCACTGCTTTTTAACTTGTTCATAAATGATTTGGAGATGGGAGTAAGCAGTGAAGTGGCTAAATTTGCGGATGATACAAAGTTGTTCAAGGTGGTGAAAACCAGTGAGGATTGTGAGGCACTCCAAAGGGATCTGTCAAAGATGGGCGAGTGGGCGTCAACATGGCAAATGGGGTTCAATGTGGCCAAGTGCAAGGTGATGCACATTGGAGCCAAAAATCCTAAATATAAATACACATTGATGGGGTCTGAACTGGCAGAGACTGAGCAAGAGAGAGATCTTGGAGTTGTAGTGGATAACTCACTGAAAATGTCGAGACAGTGTGTGACTGCAATAAAGAAGGCCAATGCTTACAATGGGAGGAGATATAAAGGGAAATACATATTGTGGTTAAATTAAAATGTCCAGGTTGGTTGGCAAGGTCCAACACATGTTCCTCATAAGCAAGCTGGCCTCCCCCCACCCCCAGCTCATTTGCTTCAGAAGTCTGGGATTGTTCACAAAACTTACTATGTGTCCTGGTGGTGAAAAGTGCTGTCAAGTAGCAGCTGACTTGTGGTGACCCGGTAGGGCTTTCAAGAGAAGAGATGGGCAGTTTTCCATTGCCTGCCTCTGCGTAGTAACCCTGGGCTTCCTTGGTAGTCTCCCATTCAATTACTAACTGGGGCCAACCCTGCTTAGCTTCTGAGATCTGATAAGATTGGGCTAGCCTGGGCTGCCCAGGTCAGGGTATTCCAGGTCCTACGGAGCAGGAAATCATTTCTATTTGTCCAAGAAAAAAAAAAAAAAAAAAAAGATGATGATGAAAAATCTGGCAGTGATTGGCTGAGCTGCTCCAGTGTCCCTGAAAGGCGAGGCAAGGAGGAGGCTGCTATTGGCTGAGAAGTGATTGTACAGGGAGATGGAGAATGCAGAAGGCTCATGGAATGAGGAAAAGAAATGTCAGCTTAAAATAAGGAGAGGCCTGGGAAGGCATCAGTGCAAGGAAAACAGAAGGTCTAGGGGAATGGGGAGAGTGGCTGGTCCAGAGGCAGGAGAAGTTCCCTCCATTCCAGAGGGAAGTTATTGAAATGATGTGGAAAAGTGGGACAAATTGGGCAGTTCTGAGAGTTTCGTGTTGCCTAGAGCCGCAGAAGCAACACATGAATCTGAGACAGCCAAATCTTTGTCGAGATGCCTCTAGTTATACTGTGATGCATTGTATTCCAGATGACACTTTTATATGCTGGGTGGCTGGAAGGCGAATGAGGTCTCTGTGTACTGGCTTCTATGTGCCCATCAATTAATCACGTATGGATGTGCACAGTCTCTTCTCAGTGCCATGGGTTAAGCTAGATGACCTTCCGGTCCTTCATTCTGGGCAGACATGATTGATGGGAAACATGCTGTCCCTTAACCCAGTTCATCGTGTTAAATCTGGTTCATTACATCTGGTTGCACCCGTCACATTTTGTTAGCGCTCCGGACAACAATTTGTCTTTGTGGCATTTCACTCGAAGAAACCTGTTGCCCATTTAAGGGAAGACAGAAAAGAAAAGAAGGACCCTGAGCAGTAACAGAAAGGATGATGTATGAAAAAAGTCAGGATGCTCTGCTCAGTTTCAAATGAAAATACCATTGGGCACTCCTCACTTCTCTTAGTGGAGAGGGATGTTGTGTTGAGGGATTCTGGGAGGCAGGTCCTTTTCCTGGGACCACCCCCACGACCTGGCTCCCTCAACATGTTGCAAGGGCATTTCTTCTGCCTTTGATTTTCTTTAGAAGGAGGATGTCTGATGTCTTTATTTTATTTAAGATTTATTTATTTATGTGTGTGTGCATAGCAGTGGCTCAGAGGTTAAGATGGTGAGTTGCAGACCAGAAGGTCGGTAGCTCAGCAGTTCGAGACCTGAGTGCCGCATGACAGAGTGAGCTCCCGTTTCTGGCCCCGGTTCCTGCCAACCTAGCAGTTGGAAAGCAAGAAATAGATAAATAGGTACTGCTTCAGTGGGAAGATAACAGCATTCTGTGCACTTCAGTGTTTAGTCACATGACCATGGAAAAGTCTTTGGACAGCGCTGGCTCTTCACCTTATTTATTTATATATTTATTTATTTATTCCTTCGATGTATATACCGCTCACCCCCCTAAGGGCTCTGAGCGGTTTACATTATGCAATTCATACAATTCCTACCTAAGGGCCACACACATACAATGAAGGGAAGTGACTAACGTAACAGGCACCCTATAGCGAAGTCTTGTTGTTATAGTCCCTCTGCGGGAGGTCTTTTCCAATCCTTGGAAACAGAGATGAGCACCGCCCCCTAGAGTTAGATTCGACAGGCTTTCGAGCAAGGGAAACCTTTACCTTTACTTTGCATAGTTCACAGGTGGAGGCAAAGAGGCATCCGATTCTCCAGAATGATGGAGACACTTTATCCAATGAACTTTAATATTAGTCAGGTCATAGATCTCTCTTTTTACCTCCATCTATTCTACTAGGCTTTCCTTTTGCCCATTGGTGGTGGGTAGAACCCCACCCTCAGCCTCAATCCCCCACCCTCAACTAATTGAGAAGATGGAGAAAAAATGGTCAGAAAATTGCCTCTGTAGTGCTGCTTTAGGAATTCCTCCCATATCTCCATGGTCTTTACCACAGAGACTATGGAAAATTCCTAGAGTGTCTCTGAGAAGTACATAAGAGGAGCCAATGTTGGATCAGGCCAATGGCCCATCCAGTCCAGCACTCTGTCACACAGTAGCCAAAAATACCAGGTGCCATCAGGAGGTCCAGCAGTGGGGCCAGGACACTAGAAGCCCTCCCACTGTTGCTCCCCCCCGAGCATCAAGAATACAGGGCATCACTTGCCCCAGCCTGAGAGTTCCTATCTTTACCTTGTGGCTAATAGCCACTGATGGATCTCTGCTCCATATGTTTATCTAATTCCTTCTTGAAGCCATCCATGCTTGTAGCCGCCACCACCTCCTGTGGCAGTGAATTCCATTTGTTAATCACTCTTTGGGTGAAGAGGTACTTCCTTTTATCTGTTCTGTACCTGACTGCTCAGCAATTTCATGGAGTGCCCACGAGTTCTTGTGTTGTGAGAAAGGGAGAAAAGTACTTCTTTCTCAACCTGCTCTATCCCATGCATAATCTTACAAACCTCAGTCATATCACCCCTCAGCCGTCATTTCTCCAAGCTAAAGAACCCCATCACATCCTCCCAAACTTCACCAACCCTAGACACTACTTTCAAAATCTTCTAGCATTTTCCCAGGAATTGACAGCAACTTTACAGTCAAAGACAACAGATCTATCAAGGTCAATATTGTCTGCTCTGATTAGCAACATCTGGGTCTCAGGTAAAGGTTTTCATGTCACCTGCTACCAGATTATTTTATCTAGAGATGCTGAAGACTGAACCTGGAACTTTTTGCATCATGATGCAGATCCTCTGCCATTGAGCCATGGCCCTCCCATAATTCTGTTTCTCCATATGTACTCACAACACCTGACTCCTCCCTTATATTATTAGTGAGATACCTTCTCCAAGTCCTAATAGGTAACTCATTGATGAGACAAAGCTATCAGAAAATAACAAGTTGCTCCCAGAGAAATTAAAAAAAAATCAGTCTTAAAAAAAATCCTGTTGACAACAGTCCTGTGTCACTCAAGGCCAAGACATAGGCCTTTCGCAGGGATC
>NW_015167550.1:0-895 GCF_001447785.1 Gekko japonicus
TTTTTTTTTTAAAGAAAATTTGACCTCAAAAGTAAAGATCGGGGAGTTCGATTAGCTAGGTTACTTTGGAAATGAGCTGAGTTTTGACATTCTGCATTTATTTTGTTCTTCCAACTTCGGCTGGTGAAAACAGCTGACTCAGTTGTTTATGCCAGACATGCCCTTGAGCCTGACCAAAAGGATGGTGAAACTGGGAGATCATCAAATCTCTAGGAAGGGGGAGATGGGAGAAATAAATTGCCTTTGCAATCAGTGGTCCCCAGTCCAGAGCTGAACAGATGGCACGGTTGCATTTTTGTTCCTCTGAGATCTTGCTGCTGTTCCCCTCCTCTTGACTTTGTTTACTGTAAATTTTTATCTTGGACACTCGGCTTGCATCTGGGCCTTCTTCCCTCTGGCTTTGGAATTTGGAGCAGGGCTGTTCCCTTCCCTGCAACAATTTTCAGAAGTAAGAGTGCTCAGAGAATTCACAGAATATCCTATAAATCAGAGGTATTCAGGATTTTTCGTTGCAGGATATTGGAGTGGATCCTACGCCTACGCTACTACTCCACTGAGCAAAGTTTACGTGTGTATGTGTGTATCCCACCTTGCTATTCAGCTCAAGTCTGAACCTTTTGATTTGATCTCTGGTGGTGGTGGTGGTGGTGGTGGTGGTGGTGGTGACAGAGACTGATTAAAACGTGGCATTCGCTGCCAGAGTATGTATTGATGGTCACAGGAGTAAATAGCTTTAAAAAGGGATTAGACAAATTCATGGAGGATAAGCCTATCAGTGGCCATTGTGACTGAGGGGAACCTCCCCATTCAGAGGCACTAAACCTCTGAATTCCAGAGACAGAGGCAACATCAGAGGAACACACATTTTTGTCTTAGCGCATGGAGGACGGCTCCA
>NW_015167550.1:1907-20010 GCF_001447785.1 Gekko japonicus
GTATATTTTTATTAGTTTTTTTCCTTTTTAAATTTTTACAACGCATGTAATTCAATTTCCTACCATTTCCTCCCCTTCCCCTTCCTCCCTCCTCCCTTCCCTATCTTCGTGTTGTCTTTAGTCTTTTGACCCCAGCCATGGGCACAAAGTCTGAATCTTCCACTGAATGTCTTTTCTTCCTTCATTTGATATCCAGTCCAAATAGGTCTTCCATCTATTCCGAACTTCTGCAGGTTTTCCTTCCCATGTTGTCTCCTTGCATATAGTTGCCATGATGTCTGACTGTAAGAACTCAAACAAATAGTTATGCCAGATTTCAACTTATGTTCTTATCAGCTGATTTCCCCACAGCAAAATGCAAGGCACGCAGTTCTGAGTTCTGAGAACTGTCTGAAATCTCAGAAGTTAGTTTCACAGGACTCCAGATACCATTTTAGTTGCCTTCACAACTGCAGGATTATGAAGTGCAGTTGGGAATTTATTGTTTTCCTACATATCTGTGGCTTTCCCCAATATACCAAACCTTGGTCCCGGTCACACGGGCCAGATAATGCAGGGGGGAGGTGTGTCTGTTCGCCCTGGAGCAAAATAAAGCGTGGTAGGCCGATCACACAGTCCCCCGAGTCTCCATGCTTCGGCTGTTAGCTGGCGATCACACAGCGATGCTGCAGCGTGGCAAAGAAGCAGCACGGCACGATCACACAAGTGTTTCACGTTTGTGCACATGTGCAGTTACGTGGAGCAGCACTGCTTTCAGTTTCGTGTTTGTGAGCATGTGCTTACGAAAAACATCCGGTTTGCGATGGGACATGGACAGACGCCGGATGCCACGGGATACTAGCGCTCCCGCGATCAGACGCCCGCCTGTGCTGCGCATTTTCCGGATACTAGTGCACTTTCCTTGGTACTTTTGAACTCCACATCTTCGGTGGGACCCCACGGGTTGGACACGGGTGCGCTACGCTTCCCAGATGTTGCAGTGTGATCGCACCCCGAAAATCCACCCGAAATTCATGCCTTTCGCGTGACAGATTCTCCATGTGACCAGGGCCCTTTTCTGGCTTTCA
This sequence comes from Gekko japonicus, assembly GCF_001447785.1. Classification (NCBI taxonomy): domain Eukaryota; kingdom Metazoa; phylum Chordata; class Lepidosauria; order Squamata; family Gekkonidae; genus Gekko; species Gekko japonicus. Next base: position 2,975 of record NW_015167550.1, read on the forward strand.
TATCTGTTCCTATTGTGTGGCTTTTGCTATCTGCACATGCCGAGAGTTTTGTGATTTTATATAATGATTTATTTTGCACACACATACATGCATGCACATATATACATCTATTTCTTAATAGTGAATATTCAGTATCAGTAGGTATTAGTGTATATATCATGTAGATTTGTAGATTAAAAACTCACTATAGATGCCTCTCCAAGACACTGAAAGAACTATAAAATACAGTTACATTCTAAAGGCTTACTGTCAGAAGCAAAAGTTTTTTAATATAACGATTACCATATTTTGAAAAGCAAAAAGAGGACATATTTCCCAACCGACTACTTCAAACAAGCAATCACAATGACAAATCTCATTTTAAATCCCCCTGCTATTTGCGCTGTAGTAATTGCTACTAACTAGGAATATTCCTAACCTTCCAACCCAAAAAGAGGACATTTTCATTTTTTTTTTTAAGAGCCCAAAAGACAATGGTCACCAAAGAAAGAGGACATGTCTTCTAAAAAGGGGACATCTGGTAACCCTATTTTTTGGTAAATACTTCTTTGTTAAGCACACAGGTGTCTCATATTGTCAGGGTCTCTGACTATTCTTGGCTTCCTTGCCAAACTAATTAGAAAACCCTCAAACTAAACTACAACTCCCAGGATTCTTTGGGGAGAGCAATGACAGTTATGTTGCCATAAAGCCAGTATAAGTGTGTAATGTACGTATGGCCTCAGAGTTCACATTTGGCAAGCCCAGGCACATTTCTTGTTGCTGATGGGAATGTATGAACTGTGAATGGGAGAATAGTCACTCATCGTCACTCAACTTTAGCTGCTCGGTTTCAGCAGAGTTTCCTAACTCTTAAATTCATCCCTTTCTCAACAAACAAATAGTTTAGAACATACAGATTCGTCCTTCAGTCCACTTGTCTCAAACCATGTCAATCTCAAGTGTTGTCAGTGCATTTTGAGTGGATCTTTAGGCATACCATCTGAATGAATGCAGACATCCAAAATCCTGACACCCCTTCTCCAGACCTGCATATAGTGCTGCCAGCCTCCAGGTGGTGGCTGGAGCTCTCTTGCTATTACAACTAATCTCTAGGAGACAGAGATTAGTTCACTTGGAGAGAAAAAATGGCTGCTTTGGAAGTTGGACTCTATGGCATTATGCCCCAAACCCTGCCCTCCCGTCCTGAGGCTCCACCCCCAAATCCCCAGGTATTTCCCAACCCGCACCTGCCAACTGCACTCGCATATGATGGCAGGTATCTAAGAATCCTGAAAAAGAGAATGTTTGGAGTTTATTCACACTGTGGACAGAGGACTAGCCGGGAAACGGTGTATGTTCTCATTATTTTTAATTTATTTAATACTTTTATTATTCAGCCACACAGGGGTCATTTCGCAGAAAAAGAGGTGCAGGAGCTCATTAGCATAACTCATTAGCATAACTTATTTGTATATGCCTCGGTGTGGGCCGAGGAAGGTGGGTTGGGGGGGTACTGCAACTTACCTGGCTGCTTCTTGCTGAGGGCTGCTGGGAGCAGGGGGTGGGGCTTGTTGCATGTGCCCACCCCCTGGGCTCTTTACTGCCGGAGCTCCGCTCCTGTGCGCTCCTGCAGGAAATGATCTCTGCAGCCACATAAGAGGTACAAGGGACCAGACATTGAGAAATCATGAAAACCGGGGGGGAACCAAAAAAGACAAATCCATTTTGTAAATAAAAAAGTTGAAAAAACAAATAAAAATGTCTACTGTTATCACTGTTGTTGTTTTTCAGTTATACAGCGATGTTTTTACAGCTTTGTCAACTATACATGCATTACTTATTAAATCACGCCTTTCCATAAGGTCCTAGTGTTAGATGGAGGATGAAAAGTGGAGGTGCTGTGGCTCAGTGGCAGAGCATCAGCTTGGCATGCAGAAGGTCCCAGGTCGAGTCCCCGGCATCTCCAGTTAAAGGACCTGGCAGTAGGTGATGTGAAAGACCTTTGCCTGAGACCCTGGAGACCCACTGCCAGTCTGAGTAGACAATACTGACCTTGATGGACCAAGGGTCTGGATCAGTATAAGGCAGCTTTCATGTGTTCATGTGGCAGAACTTCCTTGGGGAAAATTAACTCCTTAGATCAGCAAAAAAAAAAAGGAAAAAAATGAAGGAGCGCAAGAATGCTTTTTACGCTCTTTGGAATCCATTTATATCATTTGCAGCCTACACTGACGACGCTCCTCATTCCCTGCCTCCCTCCGGCTTGCCCACAACAGTTCTGAAGGCACAGGAAGCTTGGAGCAGACCCCCCAAAAATGATGCACTCGCTGGGCTAAGGAATGAACCCTGGCATCCACCTTCTCGTGCCTGTATGTGGATGTATGAAGATGAGGGAGGCGCTGCAGAAAGGGTTACATCAGTCAAATTCCCCTCCTCCTCCTTCCCAACACTCCAAGATGATGTATCCACCAAAGCATTTGTTGTTCCAGTTGGCTTTCTTCACCGGACAATATTATCTACAGCTTTCGAAGGACCGCAGTCAGAGTTTCCACCATCTCACTGGGTTTTTCTGCTCTTAGAGAAGAGTGGGGTCAAGAGAGACTGGATGTGTGCGTGTGTGCGATCCTGGTGGAAAGCATACAGGAAGATAAGTGAATGTGGTGGGGAGGGAGAGGAGGAGACGGAGGAAGGCAGCATCGGCTTTTCTCTCAGAGCTATCGATGTAAATTGCATTTCTCGATTTGGAGATTTATATCCACTTTTCTCAGCAACGGGGACCAGAACAGTGTCATTCCATACCTTGCAAAGCTGTTGATGGTATTGTTTTAAGTCAGGGGTCATACCATAGAAAAAGAGGTGCAGGAGCTCATTACCATAACTTATTAGCATAACTTATTTGCATATGCCACACCCCCTGATATCACCGGAAGTGTGTCAGTAGGCAACACCCACCGCTCAGGCTCCACTGGACTATTCTGGATTGCTAGCTATAAAAAAAGGGACATGCAGATCTGTCCTCGCAGAGGAGGGAGAGCTTGTACCTGAAGGCGGGGCTGGGGGGGGCTCTGCAACTTACCTGGCTGCTTCTTGCTCTTCATGGCCCAACTGAGGGCTACTAGGAGCAGGTGGCAGGGCTTGTTGCATGTGCCCACCCCCTGGGCTCCTTACTGCCAGAGCTCCACTCCTGTGCACTCCCGCAGGAAATGACCCCTGCTTTAAGTACAGCCAAATAGCCGCAGAATTCGATGTGGCTGAAGTCCATCCCATGGCAATCAGTCTCTTGAATCTCCCAGTCTCAAGTGATGAAACTCCAGATCAGGGAGAAGAGAAAATGGAGCAGAGTGACAGTTCTTCATGGGCCTCTGGATCAGTGGTCTTTAATCTTTCCAGACTTCTCTGTGTGGGTGAAGTGCTATCAAGTCACAGCTGACTTACAGTGATCTCAGAGGGTTTTCAAGGCAAGAGATGTTAAGAGGTGGTTTTGCCATTGCCTGCCTCTGCATAGGATCCTTGGACTTTTGTGGTGGTCTCCCACACAAGTACTAACCAGGGCAAACCCTGCTTACGTTTGGAGATCTGACAATATCGGGCTAGCCTGGGCCATCCAGTTCAGGATAGACCCAAGACCCAATTTTTACCCTCCGGCAGTAGCATGGGACCCAAGGAATTGCAAGCACATGACAGGAAGTAACAGGACACCATGCTGTGGTGTCATATGACACCACGAATACATTACAGGAAGTCAAGAAGCCCTGCCCTACCTGTAGAGTTGCCAACCTTCAGAGGCCTGGAGCACTCCTGAGATTACAACTGAACTCCAGCCTACAAGATCTGTTCCATTGGAGGACGTGGCAGCTCTGGTGGGGGGAGTCTATAGAATCAAATCCCCACTGAGCTCCCTCCCTTCCCGAAACTCTGCCCTCCATAAACTCCCCCTCTAAATCCCCCGGAATTTCCCTACCCAGGGCTGGCAACCTGACCTGCCTGTGCTAAAAACAAACCTACTCCATCACCGAGTGACCTCCCCGCAGCACCCTCCTGCTTCTTACCAAAAAATGGCCACTCTTTAGAGGCCTGAAGCCCAGCTCTGTGTGACCAACCTGAAATCCTACGCTAGGGGTTAAAGACCACCGCTCTCTGCACGATATTGTGACCATACTTCCCTGAATGAGCAGAAGTCCAGGGGCAGCGTGACAAGGTTTCTTTCTTTTTAAAATAAAACAGTATTGTTCAGCCTTTGTGGTGTTTGGTCTGTTTGCAAATGGATGATCATGTGTAAGTGGAAGCAAATGGATACCCACAGCTCTGGAGGAAAACATATCTATCCGTGCTGCATCAGGTTTCCAAGGAGCCAAGAGCTGCCGTCTTCCATCCCACAACAAGGCTGGACAGCACTTTGTTAAAAAAACCTAACTCCAGCCAAAAACAGTCAGCTCTCTTGTCTCTAAATAAATAAATTATGGTATGGCATCGTGTGCCCTATAGCCAGGAGGTCCCTTTGCCTGTGTCCAAATCCAAGCTTTAGCATTGCTTCTAAATGTTTTTCTCTCCTTCCTTCAAGCTCTAATGGGAACCACGGAAGAACATTCGTGCCTTTTGTTAGCCCCTGGTCACTCCTCAAGTTAGTCAAGCAGAAATTTCATGTCTGTCTGACGAAACTCACAGTTCCCAACAAGTCTCTGAATCACTAGCCACAAAACTGCTTCTTATGCCTCTGAGCTCTAGTGGTTGGAAGGGGGTTACCGAAATACATATGAACAGATGTGCTTCAAAAATGCCTCAGAGTTGCATGCAGCAAACAGCACTGTACACTCTATGCCAGGGGTTTACAACCCATGGGTCAGACAGACCCTATGGTAGGTCACAAGCCGAAGAAGAAGAGAAGAGGTTGGATTTATACCCTGCCCTTCACTACCTGAAGGAGTCACAGAGCAGTTTACAATCTCCTTTCCCTTCCCCTCCCCACAACAGACACTCTGTGAGGTAGGTAGGGCTGAGAGAGCTCTTCCAAGAACTGCCCTTGAGAGAACTGCCCTAAAAGAACTTATAACTGACCCGAGGTCACAGCTGCATGTAGAGGAGTGGGGAATCAAACCCGGTTCTCCCAGATTAGAATCCAAGCTATTAACCATTACACCAATCTGCACAAATTGAGCAGCCAGAGATACAATTTAGGGTTCTGAAAACTTGAGGCAGGGTTGCAGAAAAGTCCAGTTTGTTACAAAAAGTGGGAGGTTAACCCCCAAATATTGACACCTGGGCATGATGGGATAGAAGCCAAAGCAGGTGAGCGGATTGGGCAGAGAACCCAAAGTGGTAGCAAGGCGCAGATAGTGGGGGAATGGGATTTTCCTTCAATGATGATTCACTGCAGGTCTCTACTTACAATAATAATGACAATCATAATAACATCAATCATCTTTTTCTATATAAATGCAAAGGAGAAAAAAAATGCTTATCCGTAATGTCAGCAGACGAAGAACCCAGGATCACAGTGTAAAAGAACAGAAACTAAACAATCACTGTGATTAGAATAGAAGGCTTTGCACCATATTATGAAAAAAAGCTAAAGGACTGGCTTGCTTCCTATATAAATGCAGAGTTATAAATAATAGGTAAGTGTAAATAGTTTAGTTTTTGATCTTGTAGAACATTTAAATTCCATTCAGCTCCGTGGTGGCCTTGATGTTGTAATGTTCACAGTTAATTCAAGGGAAATAACCACAGAGGAAGGCTTACTAAGAATATTCTTCAGAGCACAGCTTTTTTTAAAAAAAAAGAGGTGCCAGAACTCTCGAGAGGGAAATAAAGTTTTCAATCTGTATACTGAAAACTCATGAACTTTTAAACATTTTTAAAAGAATTTTGTCAAAGAGGTTCCGAAACTCCATTCCGGAGCATTCCTTCAGAAAAAAGCCCTGCTTCTGAGGAAGGTTAACCATGAAATGGACTTACATCTGGATGCTTGTTGGTTCATTACGGAAGCTACTCAGCAGCATTACAAGACATCAGTCAATCCTAAAAGAAATCAACCCTGACTGTTCCCTGGAAGGCCAGATAATGAAACTGAAGCTCAAATACTTTGGCCACCAAATGAGAAGGGAGCACTCACTGGAGAAGACCCTGATGCTGGGAAAGATTGAAGGTCAAAGAAGACGGGGACGGCAAAGGATGAGATGGTTAGACAGTGTCATAGAGGCAACGAACATGAAGTTGAGCAAACTTCAGAGGACGGCGGAAGACAGGAGGGCCTGGCGTGACCTGGTCCATGGGGTCGCAAACAGTCGAACTCGACTGTGCGACTGAACAACAACAGCTGCAGAATAAATACACTCGAGGGGGGGAGAATGGGGCGTAAGGTGGGCACAGAATCCAAAGTCAAGATTAAAGGCTTAATGCTCTGAAAGTCTAGAGTAAGATGTGCATGCGTAATGGGCCTCTCTTGGGTCCCCACTGGTGAAAGAAGTGGGATATAAATGAAGTAAAGAAAGAAAGAAAAGGGATAAAAATTGCAACATGCGTGATTGATCATATATGCAGGAACTGCTCTGACACATGACAAGACGGTGGCCCAGTCACAGCACTTGCTGGCTCACCTGCCCTTCAGACGAAGTGGTTGTTTAAGATCTGAGATGTGGCTGAACATTCCAGCAACCCGTCACCAACTTGTGTTAAGCTTAATCACCTCTGAACGGTGGTGCAGTTCGGTCCAGTGGCATTAGAGGCATAGGGTTGCTAGGTCTAGCTTGAGAAATACCTGGAAATTTGGGGTGGGGCCTGGAGAGGGTGGAGTTTGGGCTGGTTGCCAACCTCCAGGTGGTGACTGGAGCTCTCCTGGGATTACAAATGATCTCCAGGTGACAGAGATTCGTTCACCTGGAGAAAATGACCACTTTGGAAGTTGGGCTCTCTGGCATAATACCCCACTGAAGTCCTTTCCCTCCCCAAATTCCACTCTTCTCAGGCTCCCCCCCCAAAAAAAAATCTCCAGGTATTTCCCAACCAGGAGCTGGCAACCCTAGGTTTGGGAACGGGAGGGACCTAGCAGGGTATAATGCCATGGACTCCTCCCTACAACACAGCCACTTTCTCCAGAGGGAACTGATTCCTATTGCCTGGAGTAATTCTGGGAGAGGAGTTGTAATTCTGGCAACCCTCGCAGGAAAGCCAGGGCTCAGCACCAAGTACTACGTTTCTGTAGGAACGGAGCTGCCGTCTGCAAAGACTCTGTCCTCTGGGCTCAGCCCTTTCCCCTCCCCTAGCCACAGTTGCCGACGTGGATAGCTGTCTCCCAGGCCTGGATGCCAAGCTGGAGGCCTGCAGACGTGTCTGCTCCTCCCAGCTGGAAACCCCAGCAGACCCCCTTTCTTCTTGTGTGCGCTTTTGGTGTGGGAGCCAGTCACATCAGCTGATCTTCGAAGGAGGTAGAGGGAGGGGGGGCTGAGGAGGGTGGCCAGAATTAAAGAAAGCTTCGCACTGGAAGGCAGGGAAAGAACTGAAGCGAGGGAGGGAGGGACAGGGGAGGAAAAGGGGGGGGACCAAACTGGGCTTAGGAGCTGACAGAAATTCCTCATGGCTTGGGTTTCCTTTTTCAGCAGCAAATACTCATCTGCTTTCAATTATGGGATGTGTTCAGGATTTGCTGTACTGCCTAGCAGCCGAGACTGTAGAAATGCTGGTGGAGAACCTCAACAATGCGTTAGGGGCCTTCTCCCCACATTTCAAGCCGGTTCATCTTCACTCTCCTCCCTGGAATGTTTTCTTCTTCTTCTCCAAACGCTGGCAGCTCTTCCAATGGGGCTGACTGTCCAGTGATGAACAGGGTCCTAGACGACAGACAAGATCCCGAAAGGAGGATATTTTTCCATTTTTGTCCTTAGGCTGCTGCTTCTACTGCTGGATGGCTCCACTGATCATTAGGAAGGTTTCCTGTGGATCAATCGTATGCTCTGCGTTTGACCCACAATGGCAAAAGGAAGTGGCTTGCGTGGGGCAGAAAATGGGCCTTCGCTAGGCTTACCAAGGGCCCAGCCACAATGGGCAAGCTCCCACCCACCCCCAATTGCTGTTTTCAATCAAGTGAACAGCAGGATAAAAATCAGCAGGATGACATCATGGGTGCTGTGAGGTCACTTCTGGGTGATCCCCGGAAGTGACATCACAGCATCCTCCCCGCTCACTGTGACACTGTTGGAATTCCTAGACCTTTGCGGGGGGGGGGGGCTGTGACATCACCTGGGTGATTACCTGAAAGTGACCTCATAGCACCCATAATGCTTCCCCCTTGCCAAGCTCCACCCTCCAAAATCTCCCGAGATCTGCATGCATGGACCTAGCAACCCCCTAGCCTTCCCTACTACCCTGACTCCATCCTAAGGAATCATTTAAGGAGAACAGATGCTGCAGGGAGGAACTGATTCTGTGCTAGCAACCCCTGAGAGCTTCTGAGAGGAGGTGAGTGTTGCACAGAGCCACTTCCGATCAGGGGTCATTTAGTAGAAAAAGAGGTGCAGGAGCTCATTAGCATACTTCATTAGTGAAAAGTACTCAGAACGTGGAGTGATTTAGCAAGAGTGATTCAGCAAGAGTACTTCATTAGTTCAGGAACAAGACAAAGAAACCAGCTCGCAGGCCGGTTTATATGCGTTCAGAAAACCCGCCACCAAGCACACCTAAACACACCCCCTACTCCCGATAGGCTATTTACAGTAACCGGGCGACCATTGGTCTCCCGGCTGGGAAGCTGGCCCTTTGATTGGGCCGGCTAGGATCCTATGGATCCTTTGTCTTTCGACTGAAGCTACTGAGGAGTATTGCCTGGTCAGCCTTTAGCATTTCCACCAAACTCTATGGTTTTACTTGTTTGGCCCAATTCCTCCCACTGCTGCATGAGGCTACAGTGGAAGACCAGTCCCCCTGTTATATGCTGTGCAGTCCAATACCTGTGCAGAGGCCCTGAATGACCTGAGCCTGTGGAAGTAAAAATGGACCAGAGTGGAGACATATTGGAAATGATGCAAGGCGCACTATGGTGAAGTCACAGAGGCTAGGTGGGATGTGTTGTGACTGCAAGAAGCGAGCAGTGACTCACGAAAGCTCCTCCCCTGCCACAGATTTCGTTAGTCTTGGAGGTGCTCCTGGACCCTTGCTCTTTTCTACTGCTGCAGACAGGCTGACACGGCTACCCATCTTGCTCTATCTGCAAAAGAAAAGTAAGTGGCCTCAAAACTGGAACAAACTGGTCTGGATCAGCCCATCGCCAGCTGTAGACAAAACTGTAGGAAGTCAGTTTCACTGGAAAATTCCAAGTTTCAGTTAGAGTTGTGCATGTTTATCAGGGGGACTGTAAATGTGCTAGGGAGAGGTAAACCGTCCGCCCAAGATTCTGCTTTGCAGTCTTCTACAATCGTACAATAAAGAATTCATCAACTTCGGAAATTATTTTTCGTATCTTTCTTTGATAGGCCCACATACTTGAAGGACCCCCTCTCCCTGCATCTTCACATGTAGCAGCTTCAGTCTTCCTAGCAGTGCCTGCTGTCAGTACTGCCCTTGTCCAAAGCACATTCAGCAAGAGTCCGGACCAGAGACTTTTCAGTGGCTACCGCACACCTCTGGAACAGCCTCCTGGAAGGTCAACCCTCTTGGATTTCCAGTGAGACTGTAAAACAGAACTGTTCCAGAGGGTTTGGGGGGTAATCTAAGTCTGGGTAGGGGGATGTCCACAGGTGGGTGGTGTAAGTTTTTGTTTTGTTTTTTTGCTGGCTTTAATGTTTTGTATCTGTTGTTTTAAATATTTTGCTTTACAAAATTGTTTTTTACGCTGTTGTTTCCCAACTCGGGTCATGAGATGCTCAGGAAAAAGGCAGACATAGAAGAAGAAGAGGAAGAAGAGAAGAGATTGGATTTATACCCCGCCCTTCACTACCCAAAGGTGTCTCAGAGCGGCTTACAAACTCCTTTCCCTTCCCCTCCCCACAACAGACACCCTGTGAGGTAGGTGGGGCTGAGAGAGCTCTGACAGAAACTGCTCTTTTTTCGAGAACAGCTCTTATCAGAACTACGGCTTGCCCAAGGTCATCCAGCCAGATGCAAGTGGAGGAGTGGGGAATCAAACCTGGCTCTCCCAGATTAGAGTCTGCACACTTAACCACTACACCAAATTTAAATCTTTTAAATGAATATATAAAGGTACCATATTATGGGCGTGACAGTTTCTGTACAGGGGAGTTTAGAGTGGGCAAGGATGAGATCTCCCCATGCCCCACACCTTGGGTCGCCAGTCTTTTTTTTATCGGAACAAAGAAGAAAGATTATTTCTCTTGTTCCCCACAGTCCACTGCTGGGTGAGTTTGCTCATCCCTTGAATTTGTTAAAGAACAGCTTGATAAATATGTTGTCGAAGGCTTTCATGGCTGGAGTTTATTAGCTGTTGTAGATTTTCCGGGTTGTATGGCTGTGGTCTCGGCATTGTGGGACCTGACGTTTCGCCAGTAGCTGTGACTGGCATCCTCAGAGGTATAACACAGAAAGACAGAGTACTCTCTGTGTCAAGTACTCTCTTCATACATTTTGCTGTGACTGCACACACATACACAAATCTGGAACGGGATTAGGAGGACACAAATGGACCTGAACAACTTGAATTCAGTTGTAAATTTCAACAGCAAAACTAACTCGGATTTGATTTTTTACATCGGCGAACTTTCCGTTCAGACAAGTTAAAACAGGAACTGGGGCTTTCCCTTCTTTATTAACCCTGGTTTTTGGAAGCACATATTTCCCATCATTCCTGCATTTTCAGTGTGTAATGGCTTTTTGAGTATACAGTGGTCCTCATTCAGAGACCAAAACGACACCTCCTTTATTGTTCTGTGACCATTTTAAAGGTTAATTTCCCCCCCTTGTGATTCCTAAGGGGAGACCAGCTAAATCAGGGAGAAAATAATTTTCAAAGGGAAAATATCACAAAGGGGGTCATTTAAAAAAGGTGTCTCCAATACTGGTCTCCTCATAGAAATCACAGCTCTGGGGGCTGCAATCTGGAAGGGGAGAAGCCCTTTAAAATGACCATAGAGCTACACATAACATGCAGCTGTTTTTCATGAAGACATTAGTCTGTGTTTCAGACTGCAGGAGGGGGGATCGGACAAGGGGATGCTCATGAACTTGCTCATGGCAAGTTCATGAGAGTTAATCAAACTAGGATCTGGGAGGCCCGGGTTCAAATCTCCACTCTGCCATGGAAGCTTGCTGGGTGACCTTGGGCCAGTCACACACTCTCAGTGTAACCTATCCCACAGGATTGTTGTAAGGATAAAATGGAGGAGATGGGAATGATGTGTGCCACCTGAACTCTTCAGAGGAAGGGCAGGATAAAAATTAAGCAAATACTTAATGTACAATTTTTTTTACCTCTTTGTCAATACATCTAATAATCATCATGGTCCCTACTGGGGATACTTAAATCCATGAATTAGGGCCATGTAGATAGAATGGAGCTTTTTCCGCAAACTTGGGGGGGGGGCAGGTTTGCAGAAAAATCTAAAACTGGGGGTGGGAAATAGGTGTTAACTCCCCATATAAAAGAGAGTTTGTCTGCATGTTCAAAAACAATACTTCTCTGTTGGAGCTGCTATTTCATGGTGGTGGCAACAGCGAGTAAGGGAAGGGGTCGGGGTCACAGTGTCGGGGCCAGAAAGGTGGGAAGGCAGAGTGGTGTGGAGGGTAGCAGGAGGAGGAGCCTTGCTGGTGAGTGGAGGGCCCACGGAGTGGGTGGCAGAGAGTGGCAGGGAGGGCAGGTGGTAAGAGTGGTGATGAGGGGGGGGGAAAGGAAGACAAAGTGGTGTGGAGGGGCAGAGAGAACAGACTGAGGAAAGACAGGGCAGTGGAAAGGCAAGGGAGATATATGGACCAGTCCTGGGAATGAAGAAGGGAGAAGAAATAGGATGTAGAAGTGAGCAGATGGGCAGAGGAGGTGGCAATAGGAGGCGGGTGTCAGAAGTAAGGACAGCGAGGGAATTTCCCTGTGAATTTCTCACAGATCCCTGCTTGTAGAAAGCTAAATCTCAAGGAGAATAGCTGTTTCCTTGACATGCTAGATTTCTAGGTGTAAATGAATTTATTTTGCATGGAGGAACGTTCAGTCATGTAAAGCCTGCTGACTGAAGTGATACACCCCGACTCTGGAGAAAGTGGGGACTTGTTAGATGCCAGGATTCTTTTTGGGTGTCTTGCTGCTAGCCTGTGGCCGCATCAGTCGCAGGTGTGTGTTTTGCAGGCCCCGTGGCCGGTTCATGTCATCAAAGGCAAAGAATGGGGGGGGAGGAACCAGCCTTGCCTTACTTCATTTTATTTTAACTTGCTCTTTTGATCTGTCAGCAGCACCGATGATCTCCTGCCAGACCACAACTCCCAGCATTGGAGACACGTGGCATTTGAGTTCCATTCTCTTCTTCCTTGCCTGAAATGAGGTCAGAGTGATGGGACGAAATCCGATGATCAGATTTTCTCCCAGTTACCTACCTACTGGTTGTTGTTTTTTTAAGGCATTCAGGGGAGGGAAACTTCCCCCCCTCTCTTCTTTTTAAGTCTCCCCCTCCCCCCCAAAAAAATCTAGTTGCAAATGGTATGTATGGTCCAGTTCTCCATCTCTGGATGCTTTTCCTCTGCCGGCTGGGTGAACAGTTTTCCGTTTCTCTCCACGCCTGGCCCAGCTGCTATGAATCAAGGAACCCCGTTTTCTGCCAAGACTCCTGTAATGATGTGGCTGTTTCCCCCCCCCCTGCCCCGTTCCTACCCCAAGTGTGCAGCCACTCGCCCTCCCCCATTGCGGGATCCATCCTGCATTCTCTCTGTATATATAATACCAATATGGATTTCATTAGATCCATGGGAAAGCCAAGCCATTTCTTGCTGGGCTGGTTGGGGGTGGGGGTGGTGAGTAAGGGTGCCGTGAATTCTACACTTCAGATTGTATACAGGAAATGCAAAATTCTGTGTTTGGAATAAATAGAAAACCTAGACGCTGCCTTCTTTCATTTGGAAGCAGAGGTCTATTATTTTTGTTTCTCGGGGCTCCGAGTTCTGTGGCTGGTATTCCCAACATGTTATTTGACCCTATGAAACAGACATACCTAATATCATGCAGGGTTGCCAGGTTGACTCTGGCCACCAGTGTGGGGGGGATGTAAGTTTGCCAGCTCCAGGTTGGGAAAATCCTGGAGATTTGGGGATGGGGTCTGGGGAGGAGAGGGACCCCAGTGGGGAATAATGCCATGGAGTCCTACCCTCCGAAGCATCCATTTTCTCCAGGGGAACTGACCTCTGTAGTCTGGAGATGAGCTAGAATTCTCAGAAATTCCCAGGTCCCACCTGGAGGCTGGCATCCCTATGCAATATGGATAAAGGCTAGGGCACCAAGAATCGGGTACAGCAAGTTTTCTGCCACATGTGTACTATTTATTATTATTATTCTTGTTGTTGTTATTGTTATTATTATTTTGCTATCTTGGAACATTCTTCAGCTACTCTAAAGAATGGTGTGTGTGGAGGAACAGGGCTATATTGTGCCTGGCTGCGGTCACACAATAAAATATCCACTTTCAATGCACTTTCAAATTGGATTTTGCCAGTTCACACAGACCGATTTCACACAAGAGCTGCGCCGCAGTCATGCCTCCCTTTGCCCCGCTTCTATTGGCCAATTTCCCACTTGAAGCCATGCGACCGCATTTTGTCCCGCAGCTTTGCCCGATTTTCCCCACGGTTTCGTGATCCTGTTTTTTAAGGATCACGAAACCGTGGGGGAAATCGGGCGAAACCACGGGGGAAATCGGGCAAAGCCGCGGGTCAAAATGCGGCCGCGCGGCTTCAAGTGGGAAATTGACCAATATAAGCGGGGCAAAGGGAGGCACGGCACAGCTCTTGTGTGAAATTGGTCACAGTAAAAATCCAGTTGGAAACAATGTTCCCTCTAAGCTGTGGAGTCCTGTGAGCAAAAATTCTACTTTGTGAGCTACTGGCAATACACGTCTGAGTGAGCAATTTGGCCACTGCATAAATCAGTTTGCCCTGGAGCCACCCTTCCTGAGCTAAGACAAAAATGTGTGAGCTGGAGGCTAAAAAACTGAGCCAGCTCACACTAACTCTGCTTAGAGGGAACACTGGTTGGAAAGTGCATTGAAAGTGGATTGAAAGTGGATTATTTAGTGTGTGTGACCCTGTCTTACTCCCCTCCCGGGGTCTAAAACAGGGGCAATTCTGATCAGGAAATGGAGAGTTCATTCCTCCTCCCCAATTGATATCACTGCCCCCCCCCCGCTTTTTAAGACCAAATAATAGCACATCTGGAGTTCCAATGGGCCTCACAATACTAAAATGCTGTTCGCTTCATTCTAGGCTTGCCAGGTCCCTCCTGGTCACTGGTGGGGATGGGGCGGGGCTACCAGATCCAGGTTTGGGAACTCCTGGAGATTGGGGACAGAGCCTGGAGAGGAATAGGACATGGCACAGAAAATACTCTGGAGGAGAAAGGCAGTGCAGGGTGGATGGAAGGAAACTCTCCAGAAAGCCTGCATTCTTAAAATAACAACAACAACAACAACAACACCAGGCTGTCAAGACCTGACTATTGTGTTTTAATTGCTGTACTTTGTTTCGTTGTTGATGCTTAGAAGTTTGTCCCAGTAGACGGGCTACCAGATGTCCTCTTTTTAGAGGACACGCCATATTCTTTTGGTGTTTGTCCTCTTTTGGGCTGTTGGGGTTGGAAGGTTTGGAATATTCCTAGTCAGTAGCAATGATCACCGCTTAAACCGCAGAGGCATTTAAAATGAGATTTGTCATGGTGGTCATTTGTTTGAAGTAGTCAGTCAGGAAATATGCCCTCTGTTTTGCTTTTCAAAATGTGGTAATACTAGGGACACCATAGACTGTTGCTGGGCAGACTAGACCCCTCAAGGAGCGTTGTCATCCCAAGACCAGGAACTGGGGGGAGATTCATCTACGTTGGCCCCTGCCAGCAACGTCATACCATCCCTGGTGATATGGGGACATCACTTCCTGCATTATTGGGAAGTGGTGTCATCATATTGCCAGCAAAACTCTATGGTTCAAGAACATAAGAGCATAAGATGAACCCTGCTGGACCAGTGGTCCATCTAGTCCAGCATCCTATCTCACACTGTGGCCAACCAGTTACTTCGGAGGGCCAACAACAGGGTATAGAGGCCAAGGCCTTCCCTTGATGTTGCCTCCTGGCACTGGTATTCGGAGGTTTATTGCCTCTGAACGTGGAGGTTCCTTTTACTCACCACGGTTAGTAGTGACTGATAGGCTTATTCTCCATGAATCTGTCTATTGCATAAAGAAGTATTTCCCTTTGTTCTTCCTGAATCTACTGCCCATCAACTTCACTGGATGCTCTCGAGTTCTGGTATTTTGAGAGAGAAAGAAAAAAGTTCTCTTTGTCCACTCTCCATGAGTCTACTATTTGTTTGTTGGTTTGTTTGTTTTATTAGACTTTTAGCCCTCCTTCCCCTGCACAGCAAGGCTCAGGGCAGTAACAAGAAGTTAAAAAGAATATAAATTAATTGTTAAAAACCATTAACATAGCATAATCAATTGTTAAAAACAAGTTTTGTAAACCTCTATCATGTCCCTCTTTCGTTGTCTCTTTTCTAAACTGAAAAGTCCCAGACCCTTCAGCCTGAGGAAGGTAGTCCAACCCCCAAATCATCGTAGTTGCCCTCTTCTGTACTTTTTCCAGCTCTGCAATGTCCTTTTTGACCAGAACAGCACACAGCATTCCAAGTGAGGCTGCAACATAAATCTATTCTGGGGCATTAGAATATTGGCTGTTTTTCAATCCCTTACCTAATAATCCCCAGCATTGAATTTTCCTTTTTCATGGCTGCGGTAGGGTTGCCAAGTTCGGACTTACCGCACCGCGTGCACGTCACAGGGAAGTGACGTCATGACGCCGGGCACGCTGGGGGCGGGGCACAGCCATTTGAGGGGAAAACGGGGGTGGGGTTTCCCCCGGGGCCCGATTCCGCGGGGGCGGAAATCGGGCCTCCAAAGCGGTGGGAAATCCCCCCCCCCGGGGGGATTTGGCAGCCCTAGGCTGCGGGCACACTGAATTGACACTTTCACTGACTTAGATTCCTGGCTCTCTCTTCCTCTCGGCCTCAGCAAGTTCAGACTTCATTAGCACATACTTGAACTTGGGATATATATTTTTTTGTTCCTGTACGCATCACCTTATTGAACTTCACTTGCCATATTGCTGTCCACTCACCCAAATGAGTTTGGGGGAAATACTAGAGCACTGCCTGACATGATGACATCACTTCCTGGTCATGGGAGAAGTGACATCATGGTGTCACTGGTGTCACCAATCGCTCCCCTCATTTCCCCCTGTTGCTTTTCTCTGCTGCCCAGCGGAGTGGTGGCCAACAGAGGAAGCAGAGGATGGGAGGTCTGAGGTGAGAGAACCGGCTTCCTTGACCTCAGTAATGAAAGGAAAAGAGCAGAGTAGGCGGAGCAAAGCAAGATGGCGGAGAAAGTAAAGCAGGAGCTCCAAGAAGGACATAAGAATGAAATCTCGTGCCGAGAATCCTGCCTCATGTTATCTCCTTGCTTGCACGTTGCACCGGGTTACACAACACTGAGATATCTCCTTGCATTCTCTGCCCGATTACTTTTGAGTCTTTTACATATGGGACTAGATTCAGTGATCCACCAATGGTGCTCATGGATCTTTGCACCTATTCCCCTTGCTCTTCCGGCAATCCCAAGCACAGGACTGGAAGGCAGGGAAAGTGCTATACATGAGTAGACAAGGTAAGTTTATAAAAATTATGCATAGGATTGATAAAGTGGGGAGAGAGAAGTTCTTCTCCCTCTCCAACAAGACTTGGGGTGGGGTTGCCAACTTCCAGGTGGGGACTGGAGATCTCCCAGAATTACAATTGATCTCCAAACGACATTGACAGCTTATTTGTTTATTATTAATTTATTTAAAACATTTATTCCACTTCTCCTGGAGAAAA